>NC_073412.1:4054251-4124251 GCF_028641065.1 Leucoraja erinaceus | reverse complement strand
AGCTGACTTTCCCAGTCAACTTGACGATAATGCCACGAGGTCCCCTTCATTGAAGTAAAGATGAAGTCAAGTCTGAAGACGTCTCATCCCAAAACGTCACCCACTCCTTCTCTCCAGAGAACACAGAACCTGACCCGCTGAGTTACTCCAGCATTTTCTGCCTATCTTCGGTTTAAACCAGCATCTGCACAATTCCTTCCTACATTTTCGGATTAGGAAGAGGTTGCCGCCAAGAAGATTCACCAGCACTCTTGAAAGGATATTAGATAACGCGAGTTCTTGAGATGGAAACATTTGAAAGGCCATAGCGATAATGGGACATCACCTTCAAACAAAGACCAAGGTAACGATGGGTCGAGCCACTTCTCTCTGAGATATTTCTATTCTGAATGATGTTTAAACCCAAAGTACATAGGGTCAATGAGTCACAGAGTGATACAGCATGGAAACAGGCCGTTCGGCCCAACGTGTCCACACCGGCCAGCATTCCCAGCTACACACTTCCCACCTGCAAGCGTTTGGTCCATATCCCTCCAAACCTGTCCTATCCATGAGCCTGTTTCCTAAACGTTGGGATAGTCCCTGCCTCAACTACCTCCTCTGGCAGAATGTTCCATACACCCACCACCCTTTGTGTGAAGAAGTTACCTCTCAGATTCCTATTAAGTCTTTTCTCCTTCACCTTAAGATTCAGATCAGATTCAGATTCAATTTTAATTGTCATTGTCAGTGTACAGTACAGAGACAACGAAAAAGCCTAAGTCCTCTGGTCCTCGATTCCCCTGCTCTGGGCAAGAGACTCTGTGCATCTGCCCAATCTATTCCTCTCATGATTGTAGACACCTCAATAAGACATAGTCATTTCAAGTATGTAGAGATTTCTTCTCGCACAGGGTAGAGAACCTCTGGAATTCTTAGCTCCAGAGGATTATGGAAGTTGGTTGATTGGAAGTATTTATATTGGCAGTAGATACATTTTCAAAGATTGGAGAATTGAAGCCTCAATGGAACTGACCTCAAAGTGGAATTGAGGCTTGGGGAGATCACCACGATCATATAGAATGTCGGGGTTGGCTTGAGGGGCCGAGTGGCCCACTCCTGCTCCTATAATTCTTGTGTAGGAGGGAACTGCAGATGCTGGATTACACCGACGATAAACACAAAACGCTGGAGTAACTCAGCGGGTCAGGCAGCATCTCTGGAGAGAAGGAGTGGGTGACGTTTCGGGTCGAGACCTTTCTTCAGAGTTCTTCTGATGCGAATATCATTAGGAGAATTATTACTGATCTGAACAAACGGATTCCTGTCAGCACAATAGTTGGATGGTCTGTTGCTGAGAGTTTGTGAAACTAATTTCCTCCACATTGAAACATCTGAATTCTCTAGACATTTCCATCCTGATGAGTCCAGACCTTGCATATTGTAAGGATTGTTATTGCAAACATGCTGGAAGTATTAAATAGTCTTTTAAACAGGTGTCTTGGAAACTGAGAGATAATGTTTTTAGAAAGAAGATGCAGAAAAAAGTCACATGTATATGGCAAGAAAGAATAATATGACATTTAAAAATATCAGTATAACAGGATGTAATCTTATAGATTAACAGGGGATCTTATAGAAACTTACAAAATTCTTAAGGGGTTGGACAGGCTAGATGCAAGAAGATTGCTCCCGATGTTGGGGAAGTCCAGGACAGGGGGTCACAGCTTAAGGATAATGGGGAAATCCTTTAAAACCGAGATGAGAAGAACTTTTCTCACACAGAGAGTGGTGAATCTCTGGAACTCTCTGCCACAGAGGGTAGTTGAGGCCAGTTCATTGGCTATATTTAAGAGGGAGTTAGATGTGGCCCTTGTGGCTAAGGGGATCAGGGGGTATGGAGAGAAGGCAGGTACAGGATACTGAGTTGGATGATCAGCCATGATCATATTGAATGGCGGTGCAGGCTCGAAGGGCCGAATGGCCTACTCCTGCACCTAATTTCTATGTTTCTATGTTTCTATGTAATGTTAGCAAGGTGATGAGGAGGGACTTCTGTAGACAGAAGGTTGTGAATCTGTGGAATTCATTGCCACAGACGGCGGTGGAGGCCAAGTTATTGGGTATTTTTAAAGTTAATGTGCTGCAAGGACATCTGAATTTCCCCTGAATAAGGGGATTAATCCAACTCAGTATCCTGTACCTACCTTCTCTCCATCCCTTTAGCCACAAGGGCCACATCTAACTCCCTCTTAAATATAGCCAATGAACTGTGGCCTCAACTACCTTCTGCGGCAGAGAGTTCCAGAGATTCACCACTCTGTGTGTGAAAAAAGTTTTCCTCATCTCGGTCCTAAAAGACTTCCCCCTTATCCTTAAACTGTGTGACCCCTTGTTCTGGACTTCCCCAACATCGGGAACAATCTTCCTGCATCTAGCCTGTCCAACCCCCTTAAGAATTTTGTAAGTACGGGTGTCAAAGGTTACGGGGAGAAGGCAGGAGAATGGAGTTGAGAGGGGAAGTTAGATCAGCCATGATTGAATGGCGGAGTAGACTCAATGGGCCGAATGGCCTAATCCTGCTCCTATGTCGTATGAACCCTTATGAACTTGTGTGTACTTGTCCACATGCAAGATTAGAAGTTGTATAGTCACTTCTCGGCATCTGCATACAATGGTGTCTGTCCTGTTACTTCTTGTGTGTGGTGGTGGGAAAGACTGGTGGAGACAGGGCAGCAATGTGAATGCTCTCTTCTCAACCCCAGCTTCAAAGTGAAAGGGGCAATGTTTAAAGGAGATGCCCGGTACAAGTTTTTTTACACAGAGGGTGGTGAGTGTCTGGAATGTGCTGCCAGGGGTGGTAGTAGTGGCAGATACAATATGACAGTGGCATTTAATAGACTCATAGAAACATAAAAAATAGGTGCAGGAGGAGGCCATTCGGCCCTTCGAGCCAGCACTGCCATTCACTGTGATCATGGCTGATCGTTCCCTTATCAATAACCCGTGCCTGCCTTCTCCCCACATCCCTTGACTCCACTAGCCCCTAGAGCTCTATCTAACTCTCTCTTAAATCCATCCAGTGATTTGGCCTCCACTGCCCTCTGTGGCAGGGAATTCCATAAATTCACGACTCTCTGGGTGAAAACGTTTTTTTTTCTCATCTCTGACTTAAATGACCTCCCGTTTATTCTAAGACTGTGTGGCCCCTGGTTCTGGACTCGCCCAACATTGAGAACATTTTTCCACAAATTCACAACTCTCTGGGTCAAACCTTTTTTTTTTTTCTCTCGTGATTAGCAGCGAATGGAGGGGAATCGATTATGTACAGGTAGATAAGAGTTGGTCTTGGCATCGTGTTCAGCAGAGACTTTGTGGGCCCAAGGGCCTCTTCCTGTGCTGTACTGTTCTGCATTCTAGAGTGCGTGAAATCAGCTCTGATGCTGGAACTTTAGGAGTCAACAATACACTCTGTGCTGGGTGTGGGCTGTTGAGGACATGTGCTTCTAATTTCTAAGTCAATGCCGAATATATCGTTAACAGTAAGAATGCTTCCAACAGGCTCACAAGCCAATAGAAATAACATTTACCAAGAATATCAAAAGACCACGTCTGACTGGAAGCATGTAATGCATCTCATTCCGTGACTAATCACTAGAGCTCAGAAGAATGAGCTCAGAAGAGTGAGGCTTTCAGGGCTATGATCGCTATTAACAGGGAAGATGTTCTCGTGTGAGACACTTTTCCTTCTGGCTGTGTAGACCAGGATTAGAGGCCATTGTGTCAGGATAGGGGCTTAACTGAGGTTGGTGACAAAGAGGCAATTCTCTCTGTGTAGGAAGGAACTACAGATGCTGGTTTACACCGAAGATAGACACAGAATGCTGGAGTAACTCAGCGGGACAGGCAGCAGCATCTCTGGAGAGAAGGAATGGGTGGTGATTCTTTATGTAAGGAATGTTGACCTTTGAGATTTTCCACCTCGACAACTTGGATGCCCAGTCACTGAGTACACTCACTGGGATTGCATTATTGTCAAATTCCAAGAACTCAGAGGATATGGAGATAAGGGTGGAAGAATGGACGAGATGTATTGCATGAGTGAACAGGGGTTTAATTCCAAGGTTCACAAAGGATTACTCCTGCTTTTATTTGTTCAAGGTGGATATTTATATTTTTATGGAATCATGCCAGAGAATGGTGCTGAGGTTAAGGAGCAAGCTCGGTCTATTGAATGAGAGAGTGGGCTTGTGAGGCCTAATGGTCTACCCTTCTGAAGAAGGGACCTGACACAAACCATCACCGATCCATAGTCACCAGGGATGCTGCCTGACTCACTGAGTTACTCCAGCACATTGTGTCTTTTTTTGTTGTTAACCAGCACCTGCAGTTCCTTGTTTCCACAATTTGTTCGTATGTTCTTGCGACCAACCACTTGCCCAATCTCAATGTTCAATTTGCAGCCATAATCAGTCTGAAATCCGATTATACTGGAACTGATTCTAATGGGATTAATGTACATGGGTGGTCGTCTATCAGCATAGGCCACGAAGGGGGGAAATGACCCGTTTCTGAACTGTATCTCTCGTTGACAGGCTTCACAGGCCTAGAGGGATATGGGCCAAATGCAGGCAAGTGGGGCTAGCATAGATGGGTCATATTGGGTGGTGTGGAAAGGGCCGAAGGGCCTGTTTCCATGCTGCAAGACCACATGACTATAACTGGAGGAGTAACTAACTGTTGCTTTATCCACTTCTATACATTTCCACCTTTTGTTTGCATATAGGAACGAACAAAAAAAGTGTGCGTCACTATTTTGCAAGACATGTCTGTAACACAAATGTATTTTGTTGATGAAATCGGAGCAATCACGACTTCATCTGCTATTATGCTGAAGGTTCCAGGACAAGGGGTCACAGCTTAAGGATAAGGGGGAAATCCTTTAAAAACGAGATAAGAAAAAGTTTTTTCACAGAGAGAGTGGTGAATCTCTGGAACTCTCTGCCACAGAGGGTAGTTGAGGCCACAGTTCATATTTAAGAGGGAGTTAGATGTGGCCCTTGTGGCTAAGGGGATCAGGGGGTATGGAGAGAAAGCAGGTACGGGATACTGTGTTGGATGATCAGCCATGATCATATTGAATGGCGGTGCAGGCTCGAAGGGCCGAATGGCCTACTCCTGCACCTAATTTCTATGTTTCTATGTTTCTATGTTTCATCTTCTATTATGCTGAAGGTAGGTATAGCCTGAAACAACCCCTTTGCAATGGAAGTCTTCACGGTGGCGCAGCGGTAGAGTCGCTGCCTTGCAGCACTAACAGCGCCAGAGACCCGGGTTCAATCCCGACTACGGGCGCTGTCTGTACGGAGTTTGTACGTTCTCCCCGTGACCGTGTGGGTTTTCTCCGAGATCTTCAGTTTCCTCCCACGCTCCACAGACGTACAGGTTTGTAGGTTAATTTGGTATAAATGTAAATTGTCCCTAGGGTATGTAAGATAATCATAGACAATATTCAATAGACAATGGGTGCAGGAGGAGTAGGCCATTCTGCCCTTCGAGCCAGCACCGCCATTCAATGTGATCATGGCTGATCATCCCCAATCGGTACCCCGTTCCTGCCTTCTCCCCATATCCCCTGACTCTGCTATTTTTAAGAGCCCTATCTAGCTATCTCTTGAAAGCATCCAGAGAACCTGCCTCCACCTGAGGCAGAGAATTCCACAGACTCACCACTCTCTGTGAGAAATAGTGTTTCCTCATCTCCGTTCTAAATGGCTTACTCCTTAAGCCTCTGTCCCACTTAGGAAACCTGAACGGAAACCTCTGGAGACTTTGCGCTCCACCCAAGGTTTCCGTGCGGTTCCCGGAGGTTGCAGGTGGTTGCCGGAGGTTGCAGGTAGTGGAAGCAGGTAGGGAGACTGACAAAAACCTCCAGGAACTGCACGGAAACCTTGGGTGGGGCGCAAAGTCTCCAGAGGTTTCCGTTCAGGTTTCCTAAGTGGGACAGGGACATAATTCTTAAACTGTGGCCCCCGGTTCTGGACTCCCCCAACACCGGGAGCAGGATAGTGTCAATGTGCGGGGATCGGTGGTCGGTGCAAACTTGTTACTATGCTGTATCTCTAAACTAAACTAAACTAAACTTAACAATCCACCTCACTGAGGCTCTGGTGAGAATCGCACAGAGCAGAGTTTCATGAGAATTTCAAAGGCATATCTTTAAGCTTTTAGGAAATCCTTGTAACAATGCCGAACGGTGTCAGATAATCATCAGATCAAAGAACTGAAGTCCAACGGCACTGGAGCGCAAGGAAATCGCTTTGAAAGCAATTCACTCTTTTATATACGATTAAATCCAAACAAATAGGTCGTGGGGAATTTAAGTTATTAAGGGAATTGGGATGGAGAATCATAAACACCTCAGCTTTTGTGACATACGATATCTTGAAATATTTCTTAAGTGATTTACTGCCCTTTAATTCACTTCTACATGTTCATTGTACTCCACGGAATATAGTGTCTGTCATTCTCCTTTCTAACTTAGACGGTGGATATTTGTAATGGGCTCGTTTGAGCCTGTTCTTTTATATATTAGCGGTATGCTTGAGTAGTAGATGCAGTCTGATTAGTTTCAAGATTCAAGATTCAAGAGAGTTTATTGTCATGTGTCCCTGATAGGACAATGAAATTCTTGCTTTGCTTCAGCACAACAGAACATAGTAGGCATTGACTACAGAACAGATCAGTGTGTCCATATACCATTATATAAATATATACACACATGAACAAATAAACTGATAAAGTGCAAATAACAGATAATGGGCTATTAATGTTCAGAGTTTTGTCCGAGTCAGGTTTAATAGCCTGATGGCTGTGGGGAAGTAGCTATTCCTGAACCTGGACGTTGCAGTCTTCAGGCTCCTGTACCTTCTACCTGAAGTTAGCGGGGAGATGAGTGAGTGGCCAGGATGGTGTGGGTCCTTGATATTACTTTTTGAGGCAGTGACTGCGATAGATAGTTTGAGTGCATTGGGATAATTTGGGGTACAACCTACCATTGTAGAGAACTAGCAAAACAGCGTTACTGACTAATGAATAACAAGTCATATCTGTTTAACTTAGTTGTTTTGCTAAACTCAGCCTTAAACAGATATAATCCAGGGAATTCCACTCTTGAAGGTGAATGTTGGTCAATCTGTGGAATTCATTGCCACAGACGGCAGTGGAGGCCACGTCATTGGGTACTTTAAAGCAGAGGTCGATAGGGGCTTGATTAAGGGTGTCAAAGAGAAGAATGGGGTTGAGAGGGAGAAATAGATCAGCCGTGATAGAATGGCGGAGTAGACTGAACGGGCCGAATGGCCTAATTTTGCTGCGATGTCTATAGGATTCTTACTACGAACCTATCTGATGAAACCTTGAATCCCTAACCAAGACTATGAGCTAAGCATGGAACCTATTGGAAAATGTCCTCACGTTGTGCTTGTATTGAGATCCAAGCTTGTTGGTTGCACTTCACAAGTCGGGTTCAGGGCCTGAATTGGAAGCTGTCTCCCATCCCCAGTCTGACGGCTTACAGAACGAGAATGCACAGAGTCTTCTTCTCAGGGTCGGGGAATCAAGAAACAGAAGGCGCAGGTTGAAGGTGGGAGGGGATTAAGAACCTGAGGGGCAACACATTCAGTGGTGGGCGGATGGAACAGGCTGCCAGAGGAGATAGACACAAAAAGCTGGAGTAAAGGGCCTGTCCCACTCACGCGACCTTTGGCTCGCAAATTACGCGACCTCGTGGTCGCTTGTGGTTTACGGGTGCTGTATGGCCGCGCGGGGCCGGTCCCGCTTAGAAGCGCGGAGTTGTGCGGGGCTGGTCCCCACATCGCGCGGGGCTCCGAAATTCTTGCAGTGACCGAAATCTTCACGCGCCAACGGCCTGTCGGCACGCAGGCGCATTGCGGTCGTACGCAGCGTCTTGACGTCGTATGCAGTGTCTTGGCAGCGTATGCCTAGCGCGTGGCATTGCGTGATGACGTCACTGCCCGGCGAGGCTTTGCGTGATGACGTCACTGCCCGATGCCGTGCGACGCCCAAATTCAGTCGGCCCGCCTCCTGCCCTGCTGATTGGTAAGCGTGACGTAAATGACGTCACGCGCGAACTTAGCGCGAACTTCGCGTGAACTCCACTTGGTCGCGCCAAACGCACGCAAGTGGGACAGGCCCTTAACTCAGCGGGCCAGGCCAGAGGAGATAGTTGAGACAGTTACAATGAGAACATTTAACATTTATTTGTATAGATACATGGAAAGGAAAAAGATTTAGAGATATCGGCCAAATGTGGGCAAATGGGATTAGTTTAGATGCGGCATCATGGCCAATCATTTCTGAAACCTCCAACATTAATATTTCATTCTCCTCAGGAACTAAAATTGCACAATAATTAAACCGAAGGAAAATTATTTAATGCTGAATAATTGGACATAAATCATAAAATGCTGCCTCGAATCGTCCGATTGGATTAACTTTGCATGCGACTGTGATTGTGGTGTTCCTTGTCAACGCTGCTAAAGCCAACAGCTGATGAAAACAGAACCAGACACACTATAAAATTATCAGTGAAGAATGTTAACATAAATAACCTTCATGTTCTATTTAATATCCAGTTCTGCAGAAAGCTTGGCCGCATTATAACAGTAAATGCATTTCTAAAAATACTTCACTGATTCCAGAATAGTTTGGGACAACTTACACCACCAGATATATCCAAGTTTATTTCTTGGTTTGATTTGCCTGTGAGGGATGGGATTGTTAATGAAATGTGTAGGAAGGAACTGCAGATGCTGGTTTACACTGAAGATAGCAGAAAGTGCTGGAGTAACTCAGCGGGACAGGCAGCATCTCGGGAGAGAATGGGTGACGTTTCGGGTCGAGATCCTTCTTCAGACTACATCAGTTACGTCCCGAAACGTTGCCTATTTCCTTCGCTCCATAGATGCTGCTGCACCCGCTGAGTTTCTCCAGCATTTTTGTCTACCTTCGATTTTTCAGCATCTGCAGTTCCTTCTTAAACACTTCTTCAGACTGTGACTGGCAGACTACGGCGAATCCCCCAATCAGTCATCAGATACTGTAGATGCAAGAAGGTTCTGCTGAACTAAAGGGGAGTAGCTGGAAGAACCTAACAGGTCAGGCAGCATCTGCGGAGGGAAATGGACAGTCTAGATAGATGAATGGGATAGGAATTGGAAGGGACTGCAGATGCTGGTTTAAACCGAAGATAGACACAAAAAGCCCGGAGTATCTCAGCGTGTCAGGCAGCATCTCTGGAGAAAAGGAATCCTGAAACGTCACTTAGTGCGTTACGGTGGCAAAGCAGTAGAGTTGCTGCCTTACAGCGCTTGCAGCACTGGAGACCCAGGTTCGATACTGACCACGGGTGCTGTCTGTACAGACACACGTTCTCCCCGTAACCGCTTACGTTTTCTCCGAGGTCTTCGGTTTCCTCCCGCACTCCAAAGATGTACAGGTTTTTAGGCTAATTGGCTTGGCATGAATGCAAAGTTGCTCCTACTGTGTGTGCAGGATAGTGTTAATGTGCCGGGATCGCTGGTCGGTGTGGACTCGGTGTGCCGAAGGGCCTGTTTCTGCACTGTATCTCTCCACTAAACTAAACTAAACTATTCCCTTTCTCCAGAGATGCTGCCTGGCCCGCTGAGTTAGCCCAGCATTTTGTGTCTATCTACCAGCATCTGCAGTTCCTTCCTACACATTTTATTAACAATGTTACCCAATTAAAAAATTAAAAATTACCAATTAAAAATGTCGGCCCCCCATTTTCCCCCCACAGATGCTGCCTGACCTGCTGAGTTGCTTTAGCTGCTCTTGTTGTTTTTGCTACGGATGCCAACATCTGTGATCTCTTGTATCCCCAAGGCTCTGTTGACCTTGGTCGTGAGACAAGAATTCAGAACCCAATGGTCCACTCAGTGGTTCTTTATTGTCACATATGCGCTGCGCAGCAAAATATGCTGTACTCACTAGAATTTAGAAGACTGAGAGGGGGATCTTATAGAAACTTACAAAATTCTTAAGGGGTTGGACAGGCTAGATGCAGGAAGATTATTCCCAATGTTGGGGAAGTCCAGAACTAGGGGTCACAGTTTAAGGATAAGAGGGAAGTCTTTTAGGACCGAGATGAGAAAATCATTTTTTACAGAGAGTGGTGAATCTGTGGAATTCTCTCCCACAGAAGGTAGTTGGCTATATTTAAGAGGAAGTTAGATGTGGCCCTTGTGGCTACAGGGATCAGGGGGTATGGAGAGAAGGCAGGTACAGGATACTGAGTTGGATGATCAGCCATGATCATATTGAATGGCGGTGCAGGCTCGAAGGGCCGAATGGCCTACTCCTGCACCTAATTTCTATGTTTCTATGTTTCTATTGGGTCGACTGGGCTTATATTCACTGGAATTTAGATGTGAGGGGATCTTACAGAAACATTTAAAATTCTTAAAAGGATCGGACAGGCTAGCTGCAGGAAAAATGTTCCTGGTGTTGGGGGAGTCCAGAACCAGGGGGGTCACAGTTTAAGAATAAGAGTTGGGCCATTTTGGACTGAGATGTGGAAAAACTGTTTCACCCAGAGGGTTGTGAATCTGTGGAGGCTGAGGCCACAGTTCATTGGGTATATTTAAGAGGGAGTTAGATGTGGCCCTTGTGGCTAAAGGGATCTGGGGGTATGGAGAGAAGGCAGGTACAGGATACTGAGTTGGATGATCAGCCATGATCATATTGAATGGCGGTGCAGGCTCGAAGGGCCGAATGGCCTCTACTCCTGCACCTATTTTCTCAGTATCCCGTACCTGCCTCTTCTCCATACCCTCTGATCCCCTTAGCCACAAGGGCCACATCTAACTCCCTCTTAAATATAGCCAATGAACTGGCCTCGACTAACCTCTGCGGCAGAGAGTTCCAGAGATTCACCACTCTCTGTGTGAAAAAGGTTCTTCTCATCTCGGTTTTAAAGGATTTCCCCCTTATCCTTAAGCTGTGACCCCTGGTCCTGGACTTCCCCAACATCGGGAGCAATCTTCCTGCTTCTAGCCTGTCCAACCCCTTAAGAATTTTGTAAGTTTCTATAAGATCCCCTCTCAATCTCCTAAATTCTAGAGAGTATAAACCAAGTCTATCCAGTCTTTCTTCATAAGACAGTCCTGACATCCCAGGAATCAGTCTGGTGAACCTTCTCTGCACTCCCTCTATGGCAATAATGTCCTTCCTCAGATTTGGAGACCAAAACTGTACGCAATACTTTCATCATATGTCAGCCCCGCCATCCCGGGAATTAACCTGGGAGGTTTTTCACAAGGAGAAGGCAGAGAGAGGTGGGAGGGATGTGAAAACAAGGGTGGGTCATTTAAAATTGTGATCCTGCAGAACTGAGTTCGATCCTGAACTACGGGTGCTGTCTGTACGGAGTTCTCCCTGGGTTTTCTCAGGTTTCCTCCCACACTCCAGAGGCGTACAAGTTAATTGGCTTTGGTAGAAATTGTAATGGCTGTGTGTGGGGTAGTGCTAGTGTACAGGGTCAGCATGGACTCGATGGGCTGAAGGGCCTGTTTCAGCTCTGTATCTCTAAAGTAAAGTCTAAAATACTAGGGAGTTCTTAGTATGAAAAAAGTGATTACTCTTCATTACAACACTTGGAAGTAATCAGTGCAGGAAGTGGGAGTTAACAGACATGATGCCATGTGTAGGAAGGAACTAATTGGCCTGTCCAGGAAGGAACTGCAAGATGTTGGTTTAAACCGAAGATAGACACAAAATGCTGGAGTAACATTGGATCTTAGGTCCTGCTGATGCAGATCAGTCTGAGGAAAGAATGAAAAAAACTCCTTGATTTGATTCCTTCATTTGGGAGTTTGCAAAGCAAATGTGAAGAATATTATCGTTCAGGAAGTAGATTTAACGTGGAGAAAATTCATGGCGTCAGGAGGTCACATTGGGGACCATCAGACCAATGTTTGAATTAGTCTGAAGTCGGGTCTCGACCCGAAACGTCGCCCATTCCTTCTCTCCAGAGATGCTGCCCTGTCCCGCTGAGTTACTCCAATATTCAGTGTCTATCTTCGGTTTAAACCAACATCTTGCAGTTCCTTCCTGGACAGGCCAATTAGTGAGGCAGATTCAAGAGGTCAGTTATTCAAGGGGGGATTAGGGAAGAGGATTAAGTTGCTGGGAATGAATGTGAGATGATGACAACTCGAGATTGGAGGTGGTGCCTTTTTCCACCACTCACTACATGATGGTGACTGCAGATTCAGATTCAGATTCAGATTCAGATTCAATTTTAATTGTCATTGTCAGTGTACAGTACAGAGACAACGAAATGCATTTAGCATCTCCCTGGAAGAGCGACATAGCAAACGATTTGAATAAATAATAATAAGTATCCGGGGGGGGTGGTGATTGGCAGTCACCGAGGTGTGTTGTTGAGTAGAGTGACAGCCGCCGGAAAGAAGCTGTTCCTCGACCTGCTGGTTCGGCAACGGAGAGACCTGTAGCGCCTCCCGGATGGTAGGAGGGTAAACAGTCCATGGTTGGGGTGAGAGCAGTCCTTGGCGATGCTGAGCGCCCTCCGCAGACAGCGCTTGCTTTGGACAGACTCAATGGAGGGGAGCGAGGAACCGGTGATGCGTTGGGCAATTTTCACCACCCTCTGCAGTGCCTTCCAGTCGGAGACAGAGCAGTTGCCATTCCATACTGTGATGCAGTTGGTAAGGATGCTCTCGATGGTGCAGCAGTAGAAGTTCACCAGGATCTGAGGAGACAGATGGACCTTCTTCAGTCTCCTCAGGAAGAAGAGACGCTGGTGAGCCTTCTTGATCAGAGTAGTCCCAGACTGTCTCACTCCACTCTGTAAATTTGACAGGGCACCTCTGGTCATGGTTCACCCTTGTCAGCCTTAAAGCACATTTAGTATTCTTGGCTTGGAGTCAGAGAGTCGTAAATTCAAACAATAATCCAGCATTTGAGTGCGGATAAATTGTTAAACTGAGGTCACTTGGTCTGATGAGACAGGTCATGAGCAAGACTCATTATTGTGATTTGAAGGGAATTCCTCAATCAACATCGATGGGGCAACAGATGGCGCAATGGGCTAAGTGTTCGGCTGGCGACCAGAAGGTAGCCGGTTCGAATCCCGCTTGGAGGGCATACTGTCGTTGTGTCCTTGGGGCAAGACACTTCACACACCTTTGCCTGTGTGTAAATGTAATGTAGTTATGAGAAGCACTTTGTGGTCAATGCAAGTTGACTAAAAATGTGCTATATAAATAAGATTATTATTATTATTATTATTATATATCACCACAACACTCATATCTCGCGTGGGCAGCTTACACCCCAGCGGTATGAATATCGACTTCTCTAACTTCAAGTAACCCTTGCTTTCCCTCCCTCTCCATCTCTCCCCCTTCCCAGTTCTCTGACCAGTCTGACTCGACCCTTAATTAAATCTTATGTCTGTATGCCTCGTTGTCACCTTCTCCAAGTCAACAAAGATCTATTCGACATTTTCCTTGATCCTCATCCCCTTTGATGTCTTGTTCTCACACCTTACACTTCCTTGTCTCTGTGTCTCCCTCTCTCTTGACTCTCAGTCAGACCACGTAGATTCTCTCCGAGATCTTCGGTTTCCTCCCACACTCCAACGACATACGGGTGTGTAGGTTTAAGAAGGAACTGCAGATGGTGGAAAATCGACGGTGGACAAAAATGCTGGAGAAACTCAGCGGGTGAGGCAGCATCTATGGAGCGAAGGAAGGGCAACGTTTCGGGGCGAAACCCTTCTTCAGGTTAATTGGCTTGGTATTAATGTAAAATTATGCCTAGTGTGTGTGTAGTAGTAAATACTGCCCAGTCCATCATCGGCTCTGACCTCCCTACCATCGAGGAGATCTATCGCAGTCGTAGCCTCAAAAAGGCTGCCAGCATCATCAAGGACCCACGCCATCCTGTCCACACACTCATCTCCCTGCTACCTTCAGAGGGAGCCTGAAATCTGCAACATCCAGGTTCAGGAATAGCTACTTCCCCACAGCCATTAGGCTATTAAACTCAACTCAAACAAAACTCTGAACATTAATAGCCCATTATCTGTTTATTTGTACTTTATCTGTTTTATTTATTCATGTGTGTATATATTAATACAATGGTAGATGGACACACTGATCTGTTCTGTGTTCATGCCTACTATATTCTGTTGTGCTGAAGCAAAGCAAGAGTTTCATTGTCCTGTTTGGGACACATCACAATAAACTCTCTTGAATCTTGAATCTTGAATTTCCCCGCTTTATCTCTAAACTATACTGAATTAAAATTCATGGAGGAACAGAGGTAGACAGAGTACATGAGCAAGGACTTGTGAAATGAGATCTAGATGCAAATAGTGATTGCTCTTCATCACTTAGACGTAATTGTACCAGAGGGAGCAGTGACATGACAGGTACAATTGCATCTTGAATATTTTAGTTCTTTAGAGTCGAGATGCTGCATGGAAACAGGGCCTTCAGCTCACCGAGTCCACACCGACCATAGATCTCCTGTTCACACTAGTCCTGTGTTGTCCCACTTTCTCATCCACTCCCTACACACGAGGGGAAATTTACAGAGGACAATTAACCCGCAAACCCGCACGTCTTTGGGATGTCGTGGGAAACCAGTGCACCTGGAGGAAACCCTCGCGGTCGCAGGGAGGACGTGCAAACTCCACAGCGACAGGGCCGGGGGGTCAGGATCGAACCTGGGTCTCTGGTGCTGTGAGGCAGCGGATCTACCAGCTGCGCCACCTTGCTGCCCTTGTTGGGACAATGAAAAGACGACATCAACATACGAGACCGAGCAAACTGAATGGGGAATAGGAAAGTAATGTTTAATATTGAGGCCAATGTTCGACGGAACGGCATGGGGGCAGAAATCTACTGCTCGGGAATCATGTGGAATTTTTAACATTACACAGATGTCCAAAATGTTGAAATTTTCTGTATCTGATGGAACAAACTTTCAAGGGAAAATACACTATGGACATTTCCTTGGAATAACAATGTGAAATGACCTTTGTTCATCTGTAATAGATCATGTTATTTGCCATCTGCGCCGTAATCGGAACCATTGCTTATGGATCTCTCTCAATAGAAAAACTCTGCACAATCTGTTCTGTGTAATCATTGAGATATATAACAGATTTTATTTTGATGTTGTGTGACTTTTGCATTGTATGCATCAACTTTGGGATAACATAGGGAAGGGTAGAGAAAGATGTAGAACCAATAACAGTTGTTTGCACTGGTATTGTGGTTATTAATGTATTGAATATTTCTTGTTTATTATATATTATCTCTATGTATTGTGGGCGGCGCGACTTGTCAGCAGCGGCCTCTGCAGCCCGTCCGCGTTTATTATTTAGTCTATGAGATCCAGCGATGTTATTTTTTGTTGGGCCTGTGTGTGGGGGCACCAGCCAGGAGGGAGGGGGGCAAACTTTTAAATCTCTCCCTGCACAAGACCCGACCTTTTCTTGTGCTGGTTTCCGTTATCGTTGGGGCTGCAATGAGGAGCGGCCTCCAACAGGAAGAGACCGGGGACTCTGGTGCCGATGACTCACCTCACCGTCGCGGAGCTGGCCGAGTCCGGAGCGGGTGGAGCAGTGGTGGAGCGCTGCTGCTGCTGCTGCTGCGGCCCGACCGGAGAGTCGGAGGCTTCAACTGCAGGTCTGCGGACGGCGGCACCGGGAGCCCGTGGGTCCCTGGAGGGAGACCGCTTTTCAGGGCTCTCGCAACGGCGACTTCTCCCGCCCGAGTTGCGGGGTCGAAGAGCTCCTGGAGCAGGGCCTGACATCACCGCCCCGCGCGGCTTGGAATGGCCGCGGGACTCTGTGAACGCACGCCGGGGGCTCTAACACCAAGACCCGGTGTGCGACCTTGCATCACCCGGCGTGGCTTTAATGGCCGCGGGACAATCGCCATCGCCAGCCGGGGGCTTTGACTTTGACTCTGACATCGGGGGGGGAGAGTGCAGTGGAGAGATAAGTTTATTTGGCCTTCCATCATAGCAATGTGATGGATGTTTATGTAAATTATGTTGTGTCTTGGGTCTATTTGTTTGTAATGTATGGCTGCAGAAACGGCATTTCGTTTGGACCTCAAGGGGTCCAAATGACAATTAAATGTATCTTGTATCTTGTATCTTGTGTCTACAGGCCTGCTATGGTGCTTTTAGTTTAGCTTAGAGATCCAGCGATGAAACAGGCCCTTTGGCCTACTGAGTCCGCACCGGCCAGCGATCCCTGCACACTAACATTATCTGCACAAACTAGGGACAAAAGTGCTGGAGAAGCTCAGCGGGTGCGGCAGCATCTATGGAGCGAAGGAAATAGGCAACGTTTCGGGCCGAAACCCTTCTTCAGACATGTTGCATGTACACAAATGGGTAAAAGGTTGAGAGTTAAGTAGTTAAGTAAATTAAATAGCAAGGCGTGGTGGGATGAGTAGTTTAGTTTAGTTTAGAGATACATTTTGTTTAGAGAAATAGGCCCTTCGGCCCACCGAGTCCACACTGGCCAGCGATCCCCACACACTAACGCTATCACTAACACACTAAATTCTTAAGGGGTTGGACAGGCTAGATGCAGGAACATTATTCCCGATGTTGGGGAAGTCCAGAACTAGGGGTCACAGTTTAAGGATAAGAGGGAAGTCTTTTAGGACCGAGATGAGAAAATCATTTTTTACACAGAGAGTGGTGAATCTGTGGCATTCTCTGCCACAGAAGGTAGTTGAGGCCAATTCATTGGCTATATTTAAGAGGGAGTTAGATGTGGCCTTGTGGCTAAAGGGATCAGGGGGTATGGAGAGAAGGCAGGTACGGGATACTGAGTTGGATGATCAGCCATGAGCATATTGAATGGCGGTGCAAGCTCGAAGGGCCGAATGGCCTACTCCTGCACCTATTTTCTATGTTTCTATCCTACACTTGTAGGATAATACAATTGTACTAAGTCAATTAACTTACAAACCAGGACGTCTTTGGAGTGTGGGAGGAAACCAGAGATCCCGGAGAAAACTCACGCGGGTCACGGGGAGAACGGACAAACTCCGCACAGACAGCGCCCGTGGTCAGGATCGAACCTGGGTCGACTGGCGCCTTAAGGCAGCAACTCTACCGTGCCGCCCTTAGTGAATCTAGCCTCATACGCTGTAAGATTCATTGATATGATACTATGAAGCTATAAAGACAAACGAGGAAATAAGTAATTGAGTGCTGGTTAAAATAATGCAGGACTCATAAATGCCACTGGATAACTGTTGAATCTTCGGTACATTTACGAGCTAATCATCCGTGGGATTTAAGAGGTATGGTAGCATCGTGGTAGTTTTATTGTGTGAGTGTTAGCATCATCGCCAGCCAGAGACCCAGGCGACGATTACAGAAACAAGCATTCAACTCCAAGCCCAGCAAGTCTGGGCAATTCAATAAATCTGGAGTTTAAACACTTCCATCAGTAATGGCAACCAAATTAGCACAGTCGTAAAAAGCCAGACCGGTTCGCTGATGTCCTTCCTGCAGGGAAATCTACCGATGTGGGAAGGAACTGCAGACGCTGGTTTAAACTGAAGACAGACACAAAATGCTGGAGTAACTCGTTCAAGAAGGAACTGCAGATGCTGGAAAATTGAAGGAAGCCAAAAATGCTGGAGAAACTCAGCGGGTGCAGCAGCATCTATGGAGCGAAGGAAATAGGCAACATTTCGGGTCGAAACCCTTCAGGGTTTCGACCCGAAATGTTGACTATTTCCTTCAGGGTTTCAACCCGAAATATTACCTATTTCCTTCGCTCCATAGATGCTGCCGCGCCCACTGAGTTTCTCCAGCACTTTTGTCTATGCTGGAGTAACTCAACGGCACAGGCAGCATCTCTGGAGAGAAGGAATGGGCGATGTTTTGGTTCGAGACTCTTCTTCTGACTGATACGAAAAGTCACCCATTCCTTCTCCCCAGAGAAACTGCCTGTCCCACTGAGTTACTGCAGTGGAAATCATTGCCTCAGAAGGCCAGGTCAGTGGATTTTTTTTGAGGCAGCGATTGATAGATTCTTGATTAGTACGGGTGTCTGGGGTTATGGGGAGAAGGCAGGAGAATGGGGTTGAGAGGGAAAGATAGGCCAACCATGATTGAATGGCGGAGTATTCAACTGATGGGCCGAATGGCCTAATTCTATTCCCAGAACGTACAAAGTTATGACTCGGTGGGCAAAAGGGCCTGTTTCCATGCTGTTTCCTTGTACAGCCCTGCCAACCATGAAGGCAGGGTCTATAGACACCTCTGGAGTAGCCAATAAAACTGTAGAAAAAGATAGGTACAACGAGCTGGAGTAACTAATAATTCCCCTGTCCCACTTAGGAAACCTGAAAGGAAACCCCTGGAGACTTTGCGCCCCACCCAAGGTTCCCAGAGGTTTTTGTCAGTCTCCCTACCTGCTTCCAGGTGGTGGAAGCAGGTAGGGAGACTGACAAAAACCTCCGGGAACCGCACGGAAACCTTGGGTGGGGGCGCAAAGTCTCCAGAGATTTCCGTTCAGGTTTCCTAAGCGGGGCAGGGGCATTAGCGGGACTGGCAGCATCTCTGGAGAGAAGGAATGGGTGACGTTTCGGGTAGAGTACACTGTTGCTGCTCAGGGCCGCCTGGTTTCCCAATCAGATTACAGGCAAACAAAAGCACCCAGACCAATAATGATTTCCACTGAATGATGGCCGGTGTTTTTATGTGTTTGACAACGTAATTTCATTGGGAAATGATGTTACAGGCCTGATCAGTCCCCGAGACTTAAAAGCATTAACAGAGGATTGTAGCCGTTATCAGATTGCCACGACACAGAGTGCTTCAGGGTGGTCGAGAATAGGACGCTCACAGCCTCGATGATCTGATAGATCAGATGACAGCAGCAGAGATGTGCTGAAACACAATGATACAATCAAATGTTCCAACTAGCAGCTGGGAGACTGAACAGCGTAGAGGAGACTGGGGTTAAAATTTAGAAGGAGCATAGAGCGAGGAAGATCTCATTTTTACTTTTAACTCAGCGGGACAGGCGGCATCTCTGGAGAGAAGGAATGGGTGACGTTTAGGGTCGAGACCCTTCTTCAGACTGAGAGTCTGGGGAGCCTTGCAAGGTAAAGCCAGTAAAGAGCAAACAAAGATAGTCCGAGGGTCCCTGATGAGGTAGATGGTTCCGTTCCTGGCTCTCAGGTTGTGGTATGATGGTTCAGTTACTCTAGGATGGTAGTAAACACTGCCCAGTCCATCATCAGCTCTGACCTTCCTTCCATCGAGGGGATTTATCGCAGTCGCTGCCTCAAAAAGGCTGGCAGCATCATCAAAGACCCACACCATCCTGGCCACTCACTCATCTCCCTGCTATCTTCAGGTAGAAGGTACAGGAGCCTGAAGACTGCAACAACCAGGTTCAGGAATAGCTACTTCCCCACAGCCATCAGGCTATTAAACCTGGCTCCGACAAAACTTTGATTATTAATAACCAAACATCTGTTATTTGCACTTTATCAGTTTATTTATTCATGTGTGTGTATATATTTATTTAATGGTATATGGACACACTGATCTGTTTTGTAGTAAATGCCTACTATGTTCTGTTGTGCTGAAGCAAAGCAAGAATTTCATTGTCCTATACAGGGACACATGACAATAAACTCACTTGACCTTGAACTTGAACAGTTGACTGGGAAGAAACTCCCTGAATCTGGAGGTGTGTGTTTTCACACTTCTATACCTTTTGCCAGATGGGAGAGGGGAGAAGAGGGAGAGGGCAGGGTGCGACTTGCCCCTGATTACACTGCTGGCCTTGTCGAGGTAGCGTGAGGTATAAATGGAATCAATCGAGCCAAATGGAGTCAATGGAAGGGAGGCTGGTTTGTGTGATGGTCTGAGCTGCGTCCACAATTTGCTGCGATTTCTCACAATCTTGGATGTTACTCCAGCCCCTTGTGTTTTGTGCGTGAAGAAATAAGAGTATCTGGCCATGTATTCGTGAGTTGTTTGTGGCTTGTCGGTGTGGCACAGAATGACTGACACATTCTGTTGTTACAGTCTGTTGACACACACTTTGTTAGAGTAATTCTATTTCTGAACGTGTAGGAAGGAACTGCAGATGCCGGTTTGCAACCGAAGATAGACGTAAAAAGCTGGAGTAATTCAGCGAGACAGGCAGCATCTCTGGAGAGAAGGAACGGGTGACGTTTTGGGTCGAGTCTGAAGGAGGGTCAGACTCAAAAAGTCACCCATTCCTTCTCTGCCGAGATGCTGCTTGTCCCACTGAGTTACTCCAGCATTTTGTGTCTATCTCTTGTATTTCTGAAGGTCTACGTGGGTTGTTAAAAGGGTTTGAAACACTCGATGTACATGAAAGTTACCATAAGAAGTCTCTCTCTCTCTCTCTCTCTCTCTCACGCCTCTCCCATCCCCATCTCCCCCTCTCTCCCCCCCTCTCCCTCTCCCTCTCCCTCCCCTCTCCCTCTCCCTCTCCCTCCCCCTCCTCCCTCTCCCTCCCCCGCCCCCTCTCCCTCCCTCTCCCCTCTCCCTTCTCTCCCCTCCTCTCCTCTCTCTCTCTCCCTCTCCGTCTCCTTCTCTCTCTCCCCTCTCCCTCTCTCTCCTCCTCTCCCCCTCTCCTCTCCCTCTCTCTCCTTCTCTCTCCCCCCTCTCCCTCTCCCTCTCTCCCTCTCTCCCTCCCTCCCTCTCCCCCTCCCTCTCCCTCTCCCTCCCCTCTCCCTCCCCTCTCCCTCTCCCTCCCCCCCCTCTCCCCCTCTCAAACTCCTTCTCCCTCCCCCTCCCTCCCCCTCTCCCTCTCCCTCTCCCTCCCCCTCCCTCTCCCCCTCTCCCTCTCCCTCTCCCTCTCCCTCTCTCCTCTTCCTCCTCCCTCCCCCCTCTCCCTCTCCCTCTCCCCTCTCCCTCTCCTCCCTCCCCTCCCCCCTCCCTCTCCCTCTCCCTCTCTCTCCCTCTCCCTCTCCCTCCCCTCCCTCTCCCTCTCCTCTCTCCCTCTCCCTCTCCCTCTCCCTCTCCTCTCTCCCTCAACAACCACTTCAATAAAATCTAGCAGTAGGAAGAACCTTATCTAAAAGCGAATCTTGAGGAACCAGGGGTTCTAATGCTCCCACAAATGTCCCACACTTTAAATAGGATGAAGAATGTAAGGAAACAACTTTTCCATGTTAGTTTTTGCTTATTGAATCGTTGCATGCTTGTTTAAATATAATATTCGAAAAGTGTTATTTTTAACTACATCTGGGACCATGCATCTTTAGCTGACTGGGACATTTTTTGTGAGTTCCCAATGGGATTTTTGTTCACTTATTCTCTGCACAGCCACATTTCTGTGGCCACCCAGGCAAAGAGGATGCAAGGACATTGACTCGTAGAGATTTGAGGACTCTTTCGGGGGGTCATCTTGTCCTTGCTCTTAACAAGAGGCGAGGTGACCCGGCACTGAGCTGTAAGGCAGAGGTTGAGCAGGTGAGGTCTCTATTCCCCAGAGCACAGGAGGATGAGGGGTGATCTTATAGAGGTGTACAAATCCCTGAGAGGTATAGATCGGGTAGATGCACAAAATCTATTGCCCAGAGTAGGTGAATCGAGAACCAAAGAACATAAGCTTAAGGTGAGAGGGGGGGGGGGGGGGGAGATTGAGGGGTAACATTTTTACACAAAAGGCAGTGGGGTTATGGAACAAGCTTCCGGAGGAGATAGTTGAGGCAGGGACTATTGGTAACCTTTTGACATGTACATGGATGGGACAAGTTTAGATGGATATGGGTCAAACACAAACAGGTGGGACTAGTGTTGGTTTAGAGTGAAGGGGGAATGATTTAATAGGAACTTGAGGGGTAACTTTTTTACACAGAGGGCGGTGGGTGTATGGAACGAGCTGCCGGAGGAGGGGACTATCGCAAGGTTTAAGGACGTTGATGGAGGTATGAGATCATGGATAGATTTGAAAGAAGGGTCAAAATCTTACCGTTGATATGATGCTGTACCTTGAGGTGATGGCACTTTAGGGAATGAAGGATGGGCTATATTTTTCTACTGTAAGTATCTCCCACTAACCCCTGCGACTTCAGGAGCTGAAGCACTAAAATCTGCAAGCCAACAGGGGAGCCATTACTGAACGCCAGCACTGATTTGTTCAATAATAATTCTGAATGTTTATATTCTCATGTGCATAATTAAAGTGTGATCCTGTCGATTGGAATAAATCAGAAATTTAGGTTGTCATCCCTGCTGAATTAGCTTCTGTGTTGCCATACGTTGATAAAATGACTTTACTATAAGAGTCGTGCGTGAGTTATTGGATTATTAACGGACAGGATTTGTTTCAGAAATCGGAATTACTTTCTCAGCTCTAGTGAGTGCACGAGGCTACTCTGTTCAACTTCCTGTGGGAAAACCAACTAATGCTCGACACTTAAACACAAGCTACCCACTGTATTTTAGATCATTGGCAACAAACTTCCTTGCTGGAATTAGAGTTAGATCCACTGTAGCTCTTCGGGCTAAAGGAATCACGGGATAAGGGGCAAATGTAGAAACATAGAAACAAAGAAAATAGGTGCAGGAGGCCATTCGGCCAGCATTGTGGTCATGGCTGATCGTCCCCAATCAATAACCCGTGCCTGCCTTCTCCCCATATCCCTTGACTCCACTAGCCCCTAGAGCTCTATCTAACTCTCTCTTAAACCCATCCAGTGACTTGGCCTCCACTGCCCTCTGCGGCAGGGAATTCCACAAATTCACAACTCTCTGGGTGAAAAGGTTTTTTCTCACCTCAGTCTTAAATGGCCTCCCCTTTATTCTAAGAACGGGGTACTGATTTTATTGATACCACATCAGTCTGAAGAAGGGTTTCGGGTCGAAACATTGCCTATTTCCTTCGCTCCATAGATGCTGCCTCACCCGCTGAGTTCCTCCAGCATTTTTGTGTACCTACTGATTTTAGATGATCAGCCATGATCATATTGAATGGCGGTGCTGACTCGAAGGGCCGAATGTCCTACTCCTGCAACTATTTTTCTATGTTTCTATGATTAATTCTGACATCTACTTTACATATATACATGCCCAGATGGGCAGTATGGAGGTGTTAGCATGTTGTAAGCAAATGGATAGAAAGTGCTGGAGTAACTCAGCAGGTTAGGCAGCATCTGTGGAGAACGTGGATAGATGATGTTTTGAGTCCTGACCCATCTTCAGACTGATTGTCGTGGGGGAGGAGGGTGTGGGAGAAAGAAGAAAGCTTGAGGTGAAAGGCAAGACAAGGCGTGGCAGATAGAGAGATACAGCGCGGAAACAGGCCCTTCGGTCCACCGAGTCCGTGCCTGACCAGCGGTCCCGTTCACTAGCACTATACAACACACGAGGGCCTATTTACATCTTTCGAGTGTGGAAGAAAACCGGAGCACTCGGGGAAAACCCGTGCAGTCACGGGGAGAGCGTACAAACTCCGTACAGGCGGCACCTGTAATCAGGATCGACCCTGCCTCTCTGGTGCTGTAAGGCAGCAACTCTACCGCTGCGCCACCGTGCCACTCTGACGGTTGGAACAACGTGCAGAGATAAGAGCAGAAGGCGTGAGACGGGTGTGAATAGTTGCAAATTGTGCAGCCAGAGGGAGGCTTCACAACTTGCAACTCTACAAAGGTAGACACAAAATGTTGGAGTAACTCAGCGGGACAGGCAGCATCTCTGGATGGAAGGAATAGGTGACGTTTCGCATCGAGACCCATCTTCAGACTGAGGATCAGGGCAGGGCAGACTTGAAGATAGACACAAAAGCTAGAGTAAAACTCAGCGGGAACAGGCAAAGTCAGGGGAGAGGGAGATACAGAGATCATGTCTCACACCTTATGTTTTTATCTCTGGCCTTTGTCCCAACCATTGTGTCTCTGAGTGCAATTTAGAGTGCAGTGAAAAGTCGCAAAATATTGGCCCTTGGTTTCAATTCGCATTGAGTTGCAATTTTAACCCCGATCAGCAACTTTTACCAGCTTTGTAACTCTGCTTTCCCTGAATTCAGCAAATTAAGTCTCTTGTTACAGGGAGGAACTGCCGATGCTGGCTTATACCAAAGATTGACGCAAAATGATGGAGTAACTCAGCTGGGTCAGGCAGCATCTCTGGGGAAAAGGAATGGGTGACGTTTCGGGTTGAGGTCCTTCAGAACTCTTTCTTTCTTGTTTTCTCTTGTTAATGGCAAAGGCAGTGATTCATCTCCACATCCTTCTACTTATTTATCCGATGGTTTTAACCAATGTGTTGGTGTGGTTGGCAATTTGTGAATTCTGCATAAATTCACTGGCAAAGGAAATGAAAACCCCTTCTAATGGAAAACACGTGAGTGTGACCTCACAAGAGGACAGACGGACTTTTTTTTTTAGGAGAAGTCGCTGTTAGTAATTGTTAAATCCTATAAAGGCATCAGGAGAAATGACTTAACTGAGGGAAGGTCAATGCAAGGAACTGCAGATGAAATGTGTAAGAAGGAACTGCAGATGCTGGTTTAAACCGAAGAAAGGCAGACAAAGCTGGAGTAACTCAGCGGGACGGGCAGCATCTCTGGAGAGAAGGAATGGGTGACGTTTCGGGTCGAGACCATTGTCTAAGTCTGGGTGTGTCCGCTGCAAGCCAGTTTCTTGTAACGGCCTTTCTGCCAGCGGTGAGTAGGATTTTAACCAAGTAATGATCTTCCTTCAGCACCACTGTATTTAGATGGAGGATGGATGGATAGATAGATAGATAGATAGATAGATAGATAGATAGATAGATAGATAGATAGAGATAGATAGATAGATAGATAGACAGACAGACAGATAGATAGATAGATATTACTTTATTAATCCCCTTATTAAGGGGAAATTCAGAAGTCCTTGCAGCACACTAATAAAAATACAACATAGCATTCAAGAAGTTTAACATTAAAACATAAAAACATCCCCCCAGAGGTTCCCACTGTGGGGGAAGGCACAAAGTCCAGTCCCCATCCTCTTGTCCACCCAGAGTCGGGCCTATTGAGGCCTCCACGGTCGCCGTTACGGGGTCCGATGTTCCCGGCTGTTCTCGCCGGGTGATGGTACTCTGGCGTCGGGAGAACCCTCAGCGGCTTGGGGTGCCAGGAACGGCCGCCTTCCTACCGGAGGCCGCGGCTTCCAGGCCAACAGACCGCGTTGGACGGAGCTTCACACACTGGCGATCTCGGCGGATGTAAAGTTCAGCGCCGCAGCTGACCGCGGCTCCACCATGTTATTATCGGCGGTCCCAGCATACTGGAGTTCCAGCGCGGCAACCCAGGCAAGGCATCGCCCGCTCCGCGACAGCGCTCCAGCGCCGCGCCGCCGCCAAAGCCGAGGTTCTGGCCAGGTCCCCTCAGTAAACGTCGCTCCAGGACCCGCTGGTAGGCCGCGAGGGCAGGTCGGAGGCGCTGCTCGGAGGAAGGCAGCCTCTCCGACCAGGTAGGGACTTGAAAAAGCAGTTTCCCCCTTCCCCCCCCCCCACCACCCCCCCACACATAAAAAGATTAGACCCCCCGACTACACACTTTAACGTACTAAAAATAATAAAAAAGAAGTGAAAAGAACGGACAGCTGCAGGACTGGCAGCCGTACAGGACAGCGCCCCCACCGGACCTTGTGTGTTCATCGGCTCCCTGGATGCTGCCGAACCTCCTAGAGTTCCTCCAGCACTTTGTGTTTTGCTGAAGTGCATCTTCACCTCCAATTTAAATGAGTGGTTCCTCAATCTGAAATGATGCCCCCTAATTCTAGATCCCCCTGCAGCGGGAGAACATCATCTACCTCCTCCCCTACTCAGCCCCATCAGGATTCTAAGTGTCTCACATTGGCCTAGAATGCATTTGGGTTTTGGCCCACCAACGATGCGGCTGGCAGAATTCAATGAAGGAAAACTGGAACGAAAACCTCAAACATAAAGAAAAACAAAGATGCTCAGGAGATGATTGGCTTTTGCGTGCAATTCTTCCCGGAATAATTTGGAGGTCAGATCAAAATGTTTCTGTGCTTCACTGCTCCGAGAAACAGATTCATAAATGCAGTGGAAAGCACAATGTAATAGTGTGGAGAGAGACGGCTGGTTCTTGTTTTAGTGTACGAGGGAAGACACCAGCCCATGAACCAGATCCTCTGCCTTGCTGTGTTCTCTGGAGATGCTGCCTGACCCACCGAGTTACAAGGGCAGGATCATCTGGGGACAGGTGGGACTAGTATAGCTGGGACGTATTGGCCGGTGTGGGCAAGTTGGGCCGGTGCACACCATGTGCACACCACACACAAGTCACTGGATGGATTTAAGAGAGAGTTAGATAGAGCTCTAGGGGCTAGTGGAGTCGAGGGATATGGGGAGAAGGCAGGCACGGGTTATTGATAGGGGACGATCAGCCATGATCACAATGAATGGCGGTGCTGGCTCGAAGGACCGAATGGCCTCCTCCTGCACCTATTTTCTATGTTTCTATGTATCACTCTATGACTCGAAGTGATAGGAGCAGAATTAGGCCGTTCGGCCCATCAAGTCTACTCCGCCATTCAATCATGGCTGATCTATCTCTCCCATCTCACGCCATTCTCCTGCCTTCTCCCAATAACCCCTGACACCTGCACTAATC
Organism: Leucoraja erinaceus; assembly: GCF_028641065.1. Taxonomy (NCBI): domain Eukaryota; kingdom Metazoa; phylum Chordata; class Chondrichthyes; order Rajiformes; family Rajidae; genus Leucoraja; species Leucoraja erinaceus. The sequence goes on along the minus strand of NC_073412.1, from coordinate 4,097,538 downwards.
AAGACTCTCTCAATCTCTGCCTTAAGAATATCCATTGACTTGGCCTCCACAGCCTTCTGCGGCAATGATTTCCACAGATTCACCACCCTCTGACTGGATCGAACCCGGGTCTCCGGCGACGTGAGGCCGCAACTCTACCGCTGCGCCACCCTTTGTATCGTGCTATCTTCCATGGAGCAGGAAGCATGTTTATTCTCTCCAGTTATCCTGTCTGCAAAGACTCTCACCCGGGTTGGGTGGGGTGGGGGCAACTCTTAGTGAAGGAATTGCTTTAACAGATTAACTGTTGGTGCAAATATTTACAGATGATACAACTCTCCTGGAGTGGGGCCAAGAATTGGACAGCTTGTAAAATTGTAACACCAGCACTCTGGTTGGTCTCAACAGAGAATAATGAAAACCAAACTTGTAGTCGGTCTATCTGCAGGCAGGCACGGACGATTTTACACTGAATTCAAAAGGGCGCGTGGTTTTGGACTGGGACCCGTGTCCGCTGTGGGGAACCTGGCAAAGCCAGAGATACAGAGACCCCTGGGTTTGGTCAACAAATCAGCACATTCCACTCCAACTGGAGAAAGAATTTCGAGGGAGAATTCCACTGCCAAGAATCCGTGGGAATGGATCTCGGACAGAGGTCCGGTTTCTCCCACAGTATTGGCTACTTCCTAGTAGGAGTCTCCCACTCACCAATCTGCAGCCTGGAATTCCTTTGCCTTTGAGGAGCTGATGATATAATTTGATGATGATGGTGATGATGAAGTTCTCTTCCTAGTAGACAATAGACAATAGACAATAGATGCAGGAGTAACTCAGTAGGTCAAGCAACATCTCTGGAGAATATGGATAGGCGACGTTTCGGGTGGGGACCCTTCTGAACTACAAATGTGGAGCTTTTTCGACCTCTAAATAGTACTTTAGGGTCAATAGACGATAGACAATAGGTGCAGGAGTAGGCCACTCGGCCCTTCGAGCCAGCACCGCCATTCAATGTGATCATGGCTGATTATCCCCAATCAGTACCCCGTACCTGCCTCCTCCCCATATCCCCTGACTCTGCTATTTTTAAGAGCCCTATCTAGCTCTCTCTTGAAAGCATCCAGAGAACCCGCCTCCACCGCCCTCTGAGGCAGAGAATTCCACAGACTCACCACTCTCTGTGAGAAAAAGTGTTTCCTCGTCTCCGTTCTAAATGGCTTACTCCTTATTCTTAAGCTGTGTGTGGCCCCTGGTTCAGGACTCCCCCAACATCGGGAACATGTTTCCTGCCTCTAGCGTGTCCAAGACTAGTGTGTGCTTAATCAATTCTTTGCCTGAACAGGGCCCCGCGGTGCGACGGGTAGAACTGCTGCCTCACGGCGCCAGAAACACGGCTTCGCAGTGTTAGTTAACCTCCTCTCGCTGTTCAGTGAAACGTCACTGGGCTCGTGCAAGGAAAACCGCAGACGCAGAAAATCCGAGACAAAAACAGGAAATGCTGACGAAAGGTCTCGACCTGAAACGTCACCCATTCCTTCTATCCTGAGATGCTGCCTGTCCTGCTGAGTTACTCCACCATTTTGTTACAAAAAAAAAGTTTGATTTTAATGGTGCAATTCCATGTTTCAATACAATAAGAGAACATCAGTCCACAGGAATGGGGAGATTCATTTACCATTTTACTGCCCTTTGGATTTGGCTTCTGCTAATATATATAAACCCCCCTTTGGAAGTGCAGCAGTGAAGATATATTTAGGGTTTTGGGCCGAAATGTTGCCTATTTCCTTCGCTCCATGGATGCTGCTGCACCCGCTGAGTTTCTCCAGCACTTTTGTCTACCTAAGATATATTTAGGCACTGGAGGTCAATATTAAATGGTTACCCCAGTCCTTAATTCATTATAGTCGCTACTATACTGGCAACTGCTCTGTCTCCGACCGGAAGGCATTGCAGAGGGTGGTGAAAACTGCCCAACGCATCACCGGTTCCTCACTCCCCTCCATTGAGTCTGTCCAAAGCAAGCGCTGTCTGCGGAGGGCGCTCAGCATCGCCAAGGACTGCTCTCACCCCAACCATGGACTGTTTACCCTCCTACCATCCGGGAGGCGCTACAGGTCTCTCCGTTGCCGGACCAGCAGGTCGAGGAACAGCTTCTTCCCGGCGGCTGTCACTCTACTCAACAACGTACCTCGGTGACTGCCAATCACCACCCACCCCAGACACTTATTCAAATCATTTGCTATGTCGCTCTTCTAGGGAGATGCTAAATGCATTTCGTTGTCTCTGTACTGTACACTGACAATGACAATTAAAATTGAATCTGAATCTGAATCGCTACCAGTGTGTGGCTGCCATCTATACTTTGCTTCTATAAGCTATATCTTAGTCCTGAATGAGGTCAAAAGCTTATTGTACAATCATCCTAGTACATTAGATACAGCATGGTGTTTGTGTTTAAGAAGGAACTGCAGATGCTGGAAAATCAAAGGTACACAAAAATGCTGGAGAAACTCCGCCGGGTGCAGCAGCATCTATGGAGCGAATGACATAGGCAACGTTTCGGGACGAAACCCAAAGGAAATAGGCAACGTTTCGGGTCAAAACCCGAAGGGTTTCGGGACGAAACGTTGCCTATTTCCTTCGCTCCATAGATGCTGCTGCACCCGCTGAGTTTCTCCAGCATTTTTGTGTACCTTTGATTTTCCAGCATCTGCAGTTCCTTCTTAAACACTGTAATTTCATGCTTCGTGTATCTTGTGTTTTATGAATGTTGGCAGATCAATTTCCCTCCTAAAGTTCTATTGTATCATATCGTATGTAGAAATTGGTATAAAATGAGTGGTTGAGGGTTGGGAAGGACCATCACTTCTGTAGTTCTCTGTAACCCCATGAAATTCCCTAGCAGCTATGGTGAGATCAAACTCAGATTATCTTTATGATATCTTTATTTCGAATGATTAAAAACAAAGAAAAAAAGAAAAAAAGAAAAGATGAAAATGAATAAATAAAAGGAAAATTATATATATACATATATATATACATAAATACATACACACATACATACATATACATATATACATACATACATACATATACACATACATACATATACATATATACATACATACGTACATATACACATATACACACATACATGGGCAGGTGTATCTCCAACTCAGCAATCTGCAGCCTGGAAATAGAAACATAGAAACATAGAAAATAGGTGCAGGAGTAGGCCATTCGGCCCTTCCAGCCTGCACCGCCATTCAATATGATCATGGCTGATCATCCAAATCAATATCCCATACCTGCCTTCTCTCCATACCCCCTGATCCCTTTAGCCACAAGGGCCACATATAACTCCCTCTTAAATCTAGCCAATGAACTGTGTCCTCAACTACCTTCTGTGGCAGAGAATTCCACAGATTCACCACTCTCTGTGTAAAAAACACCCTTCCAGCTCATTATTCTGGGTTGAGGAGCTGATGACATCATTTGATGATGTGTTCCATGGCGGCTCTCTTCCGAGGAGTGACAGGACTAGTGGCACGAGTTAAAATCCCGCCAGGGTAGCAGGGGAGTTTCAACTCGGCTCATTCAATTAATGTGGCATTACAGCTGCAACCAATAACGGCAAACCACAAAATTTCATCAGGTTCACTAATTGCTTTCGGGAACAAATTCTGTTTGTAGCTGATCTTCCCTGCGGCAACGTTGGTGATCCTCGACTTGCGTAACAAACAGCTGACGAAGGGTGGGACGGCACGGTGGCGCAGCGGTAGAGACCCTGGTTCGATCCTGACGACGGGTGCTGTCTGTACGGAGTTTGTACATTTTCTCCCCGTGACCTGCATGGCTATCTTCGAGATCTTTGGTCTCCTCCCCCACTCCAAAGAGGTACATGCTTGTCGGTTAATTGGCTTGGCATAAGTGTCACTGTAGGTCATGTTGTTACTTGTGGGCGGAGCACCAAGGCAAATTCCATGTATGTGAATACTTGGCCAATAAACTTACTTACTTACTTAAATGTAAATTGTCTCTAATGTGTGTAGGATAGTGTTAATGTGCTGGGATCGCTGGTTGGTACGGACATGTTGGGCCGAAGGGCCTGTTTCCACTCTGTATCTCTAAACTAAACTAAGGGTCCCGACCTGAAATGTTGCTCGTTGATGTTCTTCAGGGAGACTGCCCGACCCGTTGAGTTACTCCAGCATTATTTTTGCGCCAAACAGCTGTAAGAGCAACAATACCACACATAGTGTAGCGGTGTACTAAAGTATCTCACTACCACCTTCTGAAGGCAGTTAACGTTCTGGTCTTGCCAAGTCAATGAATCAAAAATAAACCCTGCGGCCTTTAAACGGGACCCTCCTTCACTCTTTTGTGGGGGTCTTATAATTTGACATGTGGAACACGAAATATTGAAATATCTGGACATAAGGTGGGTTATAGAAGGGGTGGGGGGAATGTGGAAATGTATTATTTAAACCTCTCTGCAGAGGAGCAATTAGTAGATCTGCTGCCTCCCAGGTCCAGTGATCTTGTTTCAGACCTGATCTCCGTGCTGTCTGTGTGGAGTTTGCATGTTGTCCCTGTGTCTGTGTACATTTACTCCTGGAGGTCGGGGTGATCTGGTTTCCTCCCAATAATGTGAAGGTTGGGTTGGATGCCGCTGTCCCCACTTAGGAAACCTGAACGGAAACCTCTGGAGACTTTGCGCCCCACCCAAGGTTTCCGTGCGGTTCCCGGAGGTTGCAGGTGGTTGCCGGAGGTTGCAGGTAGTGGAAGCAGGTAGGGAGACTGACAAAAACCTCTGGGAACCGCACGGAAACCTCGGGTGGGTCGCAAAGTCTCCAGAGGTTTCCGTTTAGGTTTCCTAAGTGGGACAGGGGCATTATTTAGTTTAATTTAGTTTAGAGATACAGTGCGGAAACAGGCCCTTCAGCCCACCGGGTCCGCGCCGACCAGCGATCCCCGCACATTAACACTATCCTACACCCACTAGAGCAATTTTTACATTTATCAAGTCAATTGATCTACAAACCTGCACGTCTTTGGAGTGTGGGAGGAAAGCGAAGATCTTGGAGAAAACCTTCGCGGTCACGTGGAGAGCGTACAAACTCCATACAGACAGCACCCGTAGTCGGGATCGAACCCGGATCTCCGGCGCTGCAAGCGCTGTAAGGCAGCAACTCTACCGCTGCGCCACCGTGCTGACAAATAGTTGGGAGGTTTGCGGAGGGAACTCCATTGCTCAGGGGCACAGCAGCCAAAGGGAACAGCCGCTACTGACAAAAAGCCATTGAAATGGATGATCTTCCTGGAGGAACCAAGATGTCAGAGTTCCCAATCCCCACGGTGAGTTCACTTTAAGAATGATCCCCCCCCCCCCAGTTAAAAATGGCAGCACGCAATAAAAAACCAGCCAAGCTTGCCTCAACCAAAAGAATCTCGGAACTTTGTGTAGCACATTAGCTAATGACAAACAGACCCGATGTTGGAGCGGGATAAATAGAGACTTGTGTTGTGGTTTAGTTATGCCGCGATGATGCTCATAAACAATGAACCAGTTCAGGAATCTGATTGTTTTTTTCCAGTTGAAGCAACTTCGAAAAGTTGGAGAAAGTCTAAACAGTTCCAGAGTTGTCAATGAGTTAAATGTGACTGTTCGCTGTGTCCCTGGGCTGAGTCAGGATTGGGTGAGTAATGGGCTGTCCCACTTCCTTTAGGCGACTGCCAGGGAATAATTCTAATGGAATTCACCTACGAAACCTGGCGACAACCTACGGCAGCAAAACTTTTCGCCACATGTTGAAAATCTTGTGGCAGTCGCCTGTAGTCGCGCAAAAAACCGCCTGAGTGGAACAGGCCCATAAGGCCCAATGCAAATTGGAGGAACGGCAGTTTACAACCCAGCAGCATGAAAATTGATTTCTCTAACTTCAACTAACCCTTGCATCCCCTCTTTCTCCGTCCCTCCCTCACCCAAGTAATTGTACTCATTTCACAGTCGTTCTGGTGAGTTTCATTGTCTGTCTAACTTGTTTTAACCCAGCCCACAGCTACGAATGGCCCTGCATTCCCTCTCGCCATCCCTCCCCCACCCAGCTCACACCAGCTTACATTCTCACCGAGCTACAGTGGCTTGCCGCCTTTATCATTGTTACTTTTTTGCTTATCCTTCATTCATTTGTTCCATAACTATCTATATCTCTCGTTTCCCTTTCCCCTGACTCTCAGTCTGAAGAAGGATCTCGACCCGAAACGTCACCCATTCCTTTTCCCCAGGGAAGCTGTCTGTCCCGCTGAGTTACTCCAGCACTTTGTGTCTATCTTCGGTTTAAACCTGCATCTGCAGTTCCTTCCTACACAACAGTATCCAAGATGGTGAGGGTGGTAGGCGACACTTAGAGTGCTAGTCACAGAAGTAGATCTACAATCATGCATTACTATGGCACCACTCTTTTAAAGATCTACTCTTCCCTCTATCGTGTATCTGTACACTGTGGAAGGCACAATTGTAATCATGTATTGTCCTTCCGCTGACTGGAACAAGTAACCATATAACCATATAACCATATAACAATTACAGCACGGAAACAGGCCATCTCGACCCTTCTAGTCCGTGCCGAACACATATTCTCCCTTAGTCCCATATACTTGCACTCAGACCATAACCCTCCATTCCCTTCCCATCCATATAACTATCCAATTTATTTTTAAATGATAAAAAACGAACCTGCCTCCACCACCTTCACTGGAAGCTCATTCCACACAGCTTTCACTCTCTGAGTAAAGAAGTTCTCCCTCATGTTACCCCTAAACTTCAGTCCCTTAATTCTCATGTCATGTCCCCTTGTTTGAATCTTCCCTACTCTCAGTGGGAAAAGCTTTTCCACGTCAACTCTGTCTATCCCTCTCATCATTTTAAAAACCTCTATCAAGTCCCCCCTTAACCTTCTGCGCTCCAAAGAATAAAGCCCTAACAAATGTTATTGTTCTATCTGGAACATATGACGATAAAACACTCTTGCCTCTTGGTTAGCACGCAACAAAAGCTTTTCACTGTACCTCGGTACACGTGACAATAAACTAAACTGCTCAACAACTGGTGGTAGACAAAAATGCTGGAGAAACTCAGCGGGTGGGGCAGCAAAGGAATAGGTGACGTTTCGGGTCGAAACCCATCTTCAGTTCTCTTAACCCGAAACGTCACCCATTCCTTCTCTCCAGAGACGCTGAGTTACTCCAGCATTTTGTGATTTTGGATGATCATATTGAATGACGGCGCTAGTTCGAAGGGCTGAATGGCCTTCTCCTGCACCTGTTTTCCAGGTTTCTCTAACAGCAGATTTAATCCCCTTTATTTTGTTGGCTAATAGGTTTACGACCATAAGCACTTTATCAGACATTGTAGGAATCTTGGCATCAACTTGAAAACATCGCAATGCAACTCTAAGAGTCTATAAAATAGTGCTGCCTAATGACCTGTTCAAAGAGGGAGAATTCACACGAGTCAGTGCTCCTCAAGGCTCAATGTCGACACGTGCACGCTCATGTATTTGTGAGCTGAACAAAAACCAGATTACAAGGTGCAAACCTTCCCTCTGTACGCCATGGAAAGGTGAACAAACTGCCGGGGATGTTCTGATCTGCTGGGCAGCTGATTCCAACACAGGTGGAAGTTAAAGGCCTCACCTACGATCATTGATGGCCCTCTGAAAGGAGATGAGGAGGAATTCCTTCTGTCAGAGGGTGGTGAATCTGTGGGATTCATCGCCACAGATGGTGGTGGAGGCCAAGCCAATGGGTATTTTTAAGGTGGGGATTGACAGATTTTTGATTGGTACGAGTGTCATGGGGAGAAGGCCGGAGAATGGGGTTGAGAGGTAAAGATAGGTTAGCCATGATTGAATGGTGGAGTAGACTTGATGGGCCGAATGGCCTAATTCTGCTCCAATGACTTAAGGATTTATGAGCTTCTACTCCACAGCTCCAACTTTCACAACACACTAACTCCTTCTGGGGAACGATATGAGCTGCACATTATATTGCTTGTTTAATCAACATCAAATTGGCAGAGGATCTGCTCTTGATCATATCCTCTGTTGCGGCTTTTATTTTAGTTTAGTTTAGAGATACAGCGTGGAAACAGGTCTCTCGAGTCTGCCAACCAGCGATCCCCGCTCACACACTACCCTACAAGCACTGGGGACAATTTATACTTTTACCGAAGCCAATTCGCGTACAAACTTGCACGTCTTTGGAGTGTGGGGGGAAACCGAAGCTCCCAGAGAAAACCCACGCAGATCACGGGGAGAACGTGCAAACTCCGTACAGACAGCACCCGCAGGCAGGATCGAACCCGGGTCTTCCTCGTTGTAAGGCAGCAACTCTACCGCTGCGCCACTGCGCCACACTAACACGCAAATGTTGTGAACCAGATCAACAATGAATACGCGCTAACTTGGCCCGGCCGACCCTGCAACGTCGCCATGACAACGGGCCTTCACGGTCAGGCCTAAGATCCCTGCACTTACAACTGGGACTTGCAAATGCCGCCAAACTGGCGACTCTGTGCACTGTCTCAGTGTATGACTACCATATTCAGTATCTGAGATGCTTATCTAAGTTGTATATCTTAGATATGCATCTACGATATACCTTAGATAAGTATATCTAAGGTATATCATAGACATACTTTTTTTTTGTTTTAATTTCGAAAAAACGTATTAAATTATTAAAAAATAATATTGACACTACAATAAAACAAGCCAGAGTCTATGTATATTGCCTATGTATAGCGATACTTATACTGAACTGTGTACACAAATGGATTTCACTGTACCTCGATACACATGACAAATGAAGTCCCGTACCATAACATAACATAACATAACATAACATAACATAACATAACATAACATAACATAACGGCAGGCCTGAGGTTGCTGATACAGTGTGTTGAAGTTCTCTGAACCATTATTGCTCTTACCACTGGACTGTTGCAGGCTCCAGTGTTTAACAAGTCGATCCATTTACACCAACAGTGAATAAGCAGTCTGGTATTTTTACCGAGATCTGCTCACCACTGAAGTGAGGGCAATGCACTCCCCCGTAGTCAGTGGATGGCAGGAACCAGTTAGTACTTTGAACCAATACCGAAAGGAATTTAGCTGTTCCACCAATTTACTTGGGGGTCAAGTCCCTCTGCAGTGAACTGTGACCCATTATAGAGTCTGCTTTCCCTACAACTGGTCCCTGGGGTTGCCTGCATGTTCAGCGCGAGGAGAAACAGACAGCACGAAACGCTGTGTAACTGAGGTGGAATACTTCTGTGCGGGGTGGGTGTATTTGCGGGTGCAGCAGCATCTACGGAGCGAAGGAAATAGGCGACGTTTCGGGCCGAAACCTTTCTTCAGACCCTTATGAATTTTGTACGTTCCTATAAAAGTATCTTTGTATCTATCTTCATCCATATGTAAGGCTGTGGGTTTATCGACATGTATCGACATCGATGCAGATTCATTCATGTTGCTGAGTTAAGTTTGACGTAAAACCTGAGGGGGCAAAGACCTCTGAAACTAATCATCGTACAAGCCATGGCATTTTGTAATTTGACGTAATCACTTGTAAAGCACAGTGTGTTATTCAATGTTTAAGAAGGAACTGCAGATGCTGGAGAATCGAAGGTACACAAAAAAAGCTGGAGAAACTCAGCGGGCGCAGCAGCATCTATGGAGCGAAAGAAATAGGCAACGTTTCGGGATAGGCAACGTTTGTCGGGCCGAAAACCCTGAAGGAAATAGGTAACGTTTCGGGCCGAAACCCTTACGGGTTTCGGCCCGAAACGTTGCCTATTTCCTTCGCTCCATAGATGCTGCTGCACCCGCTGAGTTTCTCCAGCTTTTTTGTGTTATTCAATACTTGCCCACCAGTCGATGAATTACCAGTCATAAAGCAGTTATGAAACTTTTCCTCACATGGGAATTAATTTTGCGTTTACCGTATTTTGAGTTTTTAATGGAGTCACCATTTGATTTGTTGTAGATGTAACAAATAGAAACCTTTGTCAACCGTGAGTAACTGTTGCATAAGTTTACTCAAAGCTCTGGAGTTTAAAGTTTGCTGCTAAAGTTTTAAGCCCAGAATCCACACTGAAAATTCAGGGGAGTAAATAATAGATCTTCTGGCAATTACTGTGGTAAAAGCAATCAGCGGAACGGGACAGAGAGATAGAATCTAACACTGGTAGCCCAGAAATTGCAGTAATAGGATGATAAAACACTCTTGGTCATTCTGAATCTCTATGTTGGCCATTCTGCCCTTCAATCCGGTTCTGTCATTCACTGAGATCGGGACTGGTCTGGTCTTGGGCTTGGTCCTATGTTTCACGATATTCTTGAGAAACTCTTTAAGTGAGCAGGGCATCGGATTAATGAAGAGGCAAATGGTGTGGTCCGTAAAAACTAAAAGTAATTTCTCACAAGAGCCCAGAAAAAAACAGCTGGACATTCAATGCACTCCATTTGACACCCCATCTAAACCAGATGTCCACCTGTTTATTTTATGTGGATTTATGCCTTCACTAGAACTATAAACTAAGGAATGCAATGTAAATTCACTGATCCACTAATACCACTGACAGTACATCCAGTACATCCCCTTCAGGCAGCTGACATTCAGGTACATTTCCTGACACTTGATTGACCTCACTGAGCCAGGCCAATGAATGTTTTTTAAGGTGGCGATTGAATAGATTCTTGATTGGCACGGTTGTTCGGGGTAATAGAGAGAAGGCAGGAGAATGGGGTTGAGGGAAGGAATGTGTTTGAGTCTCAACCGGGCTGTTCGAGGTTGTCAGGCTAAAGAGTGGACCTTTAGGACAATGAAGATAGACACAAAATGCTGGAGTAACTCAGCGGGACAGGCAGCATCTCTGGAGAGAAGGAATGGGTGATGTTTCGGATCGAGACTCTTCTTCAGACTAGTTAGGGATAAGGGAAAGGGGAGAATGTGTCGGAAAGAATTGCAGATGCTGGTTTAAATCAAAGGTAGACACAAAATGCTGGAGTAACTCAGCGGGACAGGCAGCATCTCTGGAGAGAAGGAATGGGTGAGGTTTCGGGTCGAGACCCATCTTCAGACTCTAGTTCTTCAGGCTTCAGTTTCTAGGGAAACGAGAGATATAGACGATGATGTAGAGAGATACAGAACAAAGAATGAAAGATATGCAAAAAGGTAACAATGGTAAAGGAAACAGGCTGTTGTTAGCTGTTTGTTGGGTGTGAATGAGAAGCTGGTGCGACTTGGGTGGGGGAGGGATGGAGAGAGAGGGAATGCAGGGGTTACTTGAAGTTAGAGAAAGCAATATTCATACCACTGGGCTGTAAGCTGCCCAATGGAAATATGAGATGCTGTTCCTCCAATTTGCGTTTAGCCTCACTCTGACAATGGAGGAGGCCCAGGACAGAAAGGTCGGTGCGGGAATGGGAAGGAGAATTAAAGTGTTTAGCAACCGGGAGATCAGGTAGATTCAGGCAGAACGTTGGATATTGATTGTCTCCCTGTTCCTGTAGCTTGATGGCGGTGAATGTTCAGACTCACTCACAGGGAATGGGCCTTTGAACAAAGCTAAAATTCATTCGTTCATATGTTCAAGGAGTGGATTTAGATGGGACATCACGGTTGTAAAGGATGCAGCTGACCCAAGAGTCTGTTTCTGTGTTCTATGACACTGGCACTAAGTTAATGAGCCCACTGTAACTGTGTGTTATCATCAAATGATTCAACCATTCATTCAATGATGCTTTGTCACATGTACATGCTTTGTTTTTGCATACAGCCCGGCAAAATCACACAGCAGACCTCACATATGAATGAATGAATGAATAAGTTTATTGGCCAAGTATTCACATACAAGGAATTTGCCTTGGTGCTCCGCCCGCAATTGACAACATGACATACAGTGATAGTTAGGAATGACACATAAAACATTAAACATTAATAATAAAACATTATTGATTAAACATGTGAATTAAATAAAATACCAGAGCAAAAGGAGGCTACAGATTTTTGGTTATTGAGTAGAGCTACTGCTCGTGGAAAAAAACTGGTTTTATGTCTGGCTGTGGCAGCTTTGACGGTCCGGAGACGCCTTCCAGAGGGAAGTGATTCAAAGAAGTGATTCAAAGAGCACTCCACATTGGCAGTACACAAGAATCGTCATGTTTCTGGCACCGAAAAAGTTACAAAAAGATAATCGAACAGTCTTATCTTCTGCCTGCCTCTGCATATGGCCCCCTATCGGCTACCCCTTTGATCTCGGCGACCCACCTTGCCGGGAAACCCCCACCCCCCTTCGCTCTCGCTAATCCACCGTGCTCTCAACATCAAATACAGCGAACCTGTAGCAGTGTAGGAAGGAACTGCAGATCCTCAGCGTGTGTTCTGTGTTTGATCTGCGCATCTTGTGAGCATCCGTGAGCCCGTCTTATGAGCAGCTGTAGCAGTTTTTTTGGCCACATCTGCTCTCTGTCTCCCTCCATAGTTATGACACCAGTCGCATTTGGTTGGGTGATCTATGTTGCTTACTGGGCTGAGCAAAATCTTGTTGCCAGAGAGCAACTCACACAGTCTGTGTCTTTGTAATCTGTCAATGCTTCTGGGGGGGGGTGAGACAGAGAGAGGTTCCCATTCCTGATCACATCCGCTCACAGCCCCAGCTGTCGGGACTCAGGCCAGAGAGAATTGAGCCAGCAGAGTAAGTTCACCCAAAGACAATAGACAATGGGTGCAGGAGTAGGCCATTCGGCCCATCCAGCCAGCACCGCCATTCAATGTGATCATGGCTGAGCATCCCCAATCAGTACCCCGTTCCTGCCTTCTCCCCATAACCCCTGACTCTGCTATTTTTAAGAGCCCTATCTAGCTCTTCCTTGAAAGCATCCAGAGAACCGGCCTCCACCGCCCTCTGAGGCAGAGAATTCCACACTCACAGAGGGGTGTGTAAAATCTAAATGGCCTACTCCTTATTCTTAAACTGTGACCCCCTGGTTCTGGACTCCCCCAACATCGGGAACATGTTTCCTGCCTCTAGTGTGTCCAAGACTAGTGTGTGTAAAGGCAACGTTTGTCTTTAAACAATTCTTCGCCTGAGCAGGGCATGGAAGCCTCGACCACACGGAAACCACTTTCGACCATTAGGGAGAGTGACCAAAACCTCCAGTGACCTCATGGAAACCTTGGGTGGAGGACAAGGTCACCAGAGGTTGCTGGTTAGGTCTCCTAAGTGGGACAGGGGCTTAAGGCAGCCACTGCCATTGCGCCACTGTGCCACCTTGTGTCGATCTTAAGTCAGGAACATCGTAGGGAAGAGAAACGGGGTCGTTGTTTTGGGTCAAGGATTGGAAAAGTTGAGAAGAGACTCTGGGAGAGCGGGAGGTGGAGGGTTAATCTGAAGACAGTCCGTCTGAACTCTCCACCTCTGATGAGCTGCTGAGCGATTCCACCATTGTCTGTTTTTGTTTCACTTGGCATCAAGTTGGTACCTCTCATTCCTGCTCAGGCATTCCAGCTCGGATGGTATAGAATCAAGTCCTGGAGTCATACATCGAGGAACCATGCTCAACATGCTCATTCAGCTCAACTTGCCCATGCCGACCAACATGCCCCAACTACACTAGTCCCACCGGCCTGCGTTCGGCCCATATCCCTCTAAACCTGTCCTATCCATGTACTTCTCCAAATTTGTTTTAAACATTGTGATTGTAGAATAGAATAGAATAGAATGCATTTTACTGTCATTCAAACAGACAAGGTTTGAACGAAATTTCATTCCTACAATCATGTCATTACAAAAAAAAAAACAGGACACACACTTAACACAATTTACACAAACATCCAAACTTACACAGTGAATCTCCTCTCTGTGATGGAAGGCAAAGTCTTATCTCTTCCCTTTGTTCTTCTCCCGCGGTCCAGCAGTCCAACTGCAGCGTTGAGGCGACTGGGGCTCATGATGTTAAAGCCCCCGGCGGGCGATGGTAAGTCCCGCGGCCATTTAAGCCGCGCCGGGCGATGTTAGGCCCCGCTCCGAGTCATTTCAACACTGCGATTCCTGCCTCTACCTGCCTCAACTACCTCCTCTGCCAGTTTGTATCATCTACCCATCAACCTTTGTGTAAAAAAAGTTGCCCCTCAGATTCCTAATAAACTTTTTCCCCCTGACCTTAAACCTACGTCCTCTGGTCCTTGATTCCCCTTCTCTGGGCAAAAGACCTTGTGCATTTAGCCTATCTTTTCCGCTTGATCTTATACACCTCTATAAGATGACCCCTCATCCTCCTGCACTCCAAGGAACAGACTCCCAGCTGCTCAAACTCTCGCTGTAGCTCAGGGCCTTGAGTCCTGGCAACATCCTCGTAAATTTGAACTCATGGCTCAGGGACGGGACAAGCAACTCAAAACTCCGACAGAATTCGGAATGGTAGAACACAGAACAGTACAACATTCGACCCATAATGTATGTATTCAAAATGATGCCAAGTTAAAATGATCTCATCTGCCTGCACGTGATGAGATCAATATTCATACCATGACGTTGTAAGCTGCCCAAGCAAAACCTGCGGCCCTGTTAATGATTGTGGTTCTACCCTTTATCCTTGATTTGTACACTGTAGACAGCTTGATTGTAATAATGTATAGTCTTTTCTTTGACTGGATAGAACACAATGATTTGCACTCGACAGTAAACCAATAGACAATGGACAAACGGTGCAGGAGTAGGACATTTGGCCCTTCGAGCCAGCACCGCCATTCAATGTGATCATGGCTGATCATCCCCAATCAGTACCCCGTTCCTGCCTTCTCCCCATATCCCCTGACTCCGCTATTTTTAAGAGCCCTATCTAGCTCTCTCTGGAAAGCATCCAGAGAACCGGCCTCCACCGCCCTCTGTGAGGCAGAGAATTCCACAGACTCACCACTCTCTGTGGGAAAACGTGTTTCCTCGTCTCCGTTCTAAATGGTTTACCCCTTATTCTTAAACAGTCATGAGTATAGAGTGAGTACAGCAGGGGGCCAAGCCATAATGGACAAAGGAGGGGGGGGGGGGGGGGGGGATGGGGAGAATGGTATCTGTTATGGCCGATTATATTGAACCATCCTACCACAACCGGACAGCAGTCCTGAACTACCATCCACCTCATTGGAGACCCCTGGACTATCTTTGACCTGACCTTTGACCTTCTTATGTGCTGTTCCAGGTGTGGACTCCAATATATTGGCGAGACCAAGCGCAGACTGAGTAATCCTTTCGCTGAACACCTCCGCTCAGTCCGTCACTTTAACTCCCCCGCCCATTCCTACGCTGACCTTTCTGTCATGACTGTAATTCTCCGAGTTCGAATCAGGGGAAACTCGGGGAGAACTCTTGAATGAGCTCGCACAGTGGGACAGCCCCCCGTTACTATCCCAACATGGCAGACTTCTAAACGGAACTAATCGAGACTCCTCGCACTCTTGCGTGTTCCCGGAGAGAGGAATCGGAGCTATCTTTAGGCCTATCGTTTTGTTTGCCTTGCAAAGGTCCTCGTGTGCTCACACACTTCCAAAGAAATTATTTTCACGGCACCTCTTCTGACCTTGGGAGGCTCCAATGATCTTAGAGCTATTGAACGAGTCCTTGAAGCGAGGTTAGTGTTATCGTGTACAAAGTGTTGTTGTTTTAGGTACTTGTGCCACTGCTAGATTAACATCGACTGCTTAACCAGAAGAAAGACAATGGGAGTCACCTAAAGGGCAGCAGTCTCTCTCTGGTAACAAACAGCTTCTTTTTAAAAACATAGAGAATCTTTGTCCCGTATTTCATAAGAATTTCATAAATTATTTTAAAAACATCCCGTGCGAATCACTTCATACGAGGTGGGACAGCACACAGACGGAAAAAACTGTCTATTGCACAGCAAGCAAAGAGCATATCTTCCATCTATTTACAGATAAAATTAACTAATGCATCTTCTCCCAGTAAACAAGGAAATGCAGATGCTGGTTTACAAAGAAAGACACAAAGTGCTGGAGTAACTCAGCAGGTCAGGCAGCATCTCTGGAAAAGGTAGACACTAAATGCTGGAGTGACTCAGCGGGACAGGCAGCATCTCTGGAGAGAAGGAATGGGTGACGTTTCGGGTCGAGACTCTTCTTCAGGCTGGAGACAATTGATAGGTGACATTGAATCTCTGGAGACCATTGCTAGGTGACATTTCCGGGTCGGTAGCCTTCTGAGTCGTTTATTTTATTGTCACGTGTACCGAGGTACAGAGAAAAGCTTTTGTTGCGTGCTAACCAGTCAGTAGAGAGACAATACATGATTACAGTCGAGCCATCCACAGTGTACAGATACATGATAAGGGAATAATGTTCAGTGCAAGGTAATGCCAGTAAAGTCTGATCAAAGATAGTCCGAGGGTCACTAAAGAGGTAGATAGTAGCTCAGGACCGCTCTCTAGTGGTCGGATGGTTCAGTTGCCTGATAACAGCTGGGAAGAAATTGTCCCTGAATCTGGAGGTGTGCGTTTTCACATGTCTATGGGAGACATCAGTCTTTGCCTGATGGGAGAGGGGAGAAGAGGGAGTGGCCGGGGGGTGCAGTGGCTATACAAAGGATCATTCATTTATGTTTTGTCAAGCAAGGTTCGCCATCCTAACGAAGGTAGAGACAAAACGCTGGAGTAACTCAGCAGGTCAGGCAGCATCTCTGGAGAGACGGAAGAGGTGACGTTTCGAGTCGAGGCTCTTCTTCAGACTATTTTGTGGATGGGGGGGGGGGGGGGGGTTGAACAATATTGATTTTGTTTAAGTTACTGAACTGTTTTTATTGTTTATTAATTATATATTGAGCACTGGTTTTCCATCGTTCCGTTTCGCTACATATGACAATAAACCCCTCTTGACTCTTGGCCTCACATTGACCATTGAACCTTCCAGCACCATAAGATAACATTCAGTTCCAGCTCTGGAGGAGAGTTGTTTCACCCTGCTCAGAGAGCAAAAGGTTTCCACTCTGAGTACATGTTCAATTCGCTGTCAAATGTTAGTTTTAACTGCTCCAGTCCCCATCCTTCTCTCCACTTCCCCCACCGCTCACCCTGGTTAAATGGAGATCGTAACAACTCGCCTGTCAGACGTGGCTGCTTAATGTGAATGGAGAGATGCCATTGTGAACTAACCCAGGTCACAATGCTGGGGGGGGCAGAGTGGCGCAGTGGTAGAGTTGCTGCCTCACCGCCAGAGACCCGAGTTTGATCCTCACTAAGGGGGCAGTCAGGCAAGCTCCTCTGCTGTCATGCTGTGAAAACAGAGAGGATAAGACAGAATTTGTTCCCACAGGCCACTAGGACTGTAAACTCCTATCTCACCAGGAACTAACTTAAAGTTGTGTTGTGTCTTTTGAAAAAAAAAAAATCTCTAAAATGTAAATACTGTCTATTCTGTTCTGTTGTTCTGCTGTGTTTGCACAATCTGCAGGCATTGCCACTTTCATTCCACTGCACATCTTGTTTGTGTGTATGTGATAAATAAACTTGACTTGACCAAACTTGACTTGAGTCTGCACGGAGTTTGTACCTTCTCCCCGTGACCTGGGCGTGGGTTTTCTTCCAGATCTTCGGTTAGCTCCCACAGTCAAAAGACATACAGGTTTATAGTACGTCAATTGGCTTATGAAAATTGTCAATTGTCCCCGGTGTGTGTGGATAGTGTGCGTGTACGGGTGATCGCTGGTCGGCACAGACTCAGTGGACCAAGGGACCTGTTTCTCTAAAGTAATAAAAGTCAACAAAGATACTCATTGGAGAATGAAGCTGATGACTGCATGGGTTCAATCCTGACCATGGGTGTCTGTCTGCATGGAGTTTGTACATTCTCCTCTTGATCTGCATGGGTTATCTCCAGAATGTTCTGGTTTCATAGAAACATAGAAAACAGGTGCAGGAGTAGAGGCCATTCGGCCCTTCGAGCCTGCACCGCCATTCAATATGATCATGGCTGATCATCCAACTCAGTATCCTGTACCTCCCTTCTCTCCATACCCCCTGATCCCATTAGCCACAAGGGCCACATCTAACTCCCTCTTAAATATAGCCAATGAACTGTGGCCTCAACTACCTTCTGTGGCAGAGAATTCCACAGATTCACCACTCTCTGTGTGAAAAATGTTTTCCTCATCTCGGTCCTAAAAGATTTCCCCCTTATCCTTAAACTGTGTGACCCCTTGTCCTGGACTTCCCCAACATCGGGAACAATCTTCCTGCATCTAGCCTGTCCAACCCCTTAAGAATTTTGTAAGTTTCTAGAAGATCCCCCCTCAATCTTCTAAATTCTAGCGAGTACAAGCCACCCACATTCTAAAGAAGTACAGCTTCGTAGGTTAATTGGCTTGGTTTCAATGTACATTGTCCCTAGTTTGTGTAGGATAGTATTAGTGTGCGGGGGATAGGTGCGGATTCGGTGGGCTGAAGGGCCTGTTTCCGCGCTGTATCTCTAAACTAAACTAAGCTATACGTGCGGAGCCTGTGCGACACCTTGTGGACAGTCCCCAGCACTGCAGTCAGCTCCCTCAGTAACCACAAACCAACCATTCACTGCCCGTGTGGGTGGGGACTGCAGATCCTGGTTTACAGCCATAGACACAAAAAGCTGGAGTAACTCAGCGGGACAGGCAGTATCTCTGGAGAGAAGGAATGGGTGACGTTTCGGGTCGAGGCCCTGCTGCCTGACTGCCTATCAGCTGCAATCAAAGCTAAAAGTGTGGCATTAAGTTATTTTTACAAACAGATCCTTGTAAATGCTGAAGAAGGGTTTCGGCCCGAAACGTTGCCTATTTCCTTCGCTCCATAGATGCTGCTGCACCCGCTGAGTTTCTCCAGCTTTTTTGTGTAACCTTCGATTCTCCAGCATCTGCAGTTCCCTCTTAAACTCCTTGTAAATGCTAGTATTTTGTACAATGATGAAAAACTCCTTTGAACTATCTGTTCAATGAAATAGAATAACTTACCAGTAATTTTATACGAGGTGCTTTTTGTGTTTAACTTTTAAATAATTTGCACTTACAGAGTGCCGTTCATATCTTTCATTACATCCCCCAGCGCTTTATAAAATAAACTAGAACTTCAATGTGCAGGAAGGAACTGCAGATGCTGGTTTACACCGAAGATAGACACAAAACGCTGGAGTAACTCAGCGGGACAGGCAGCATCTCTGGAGAGAAGGGGAATGGGTCGATACCCTTCTTCAATAGACAATAGACAATAGGTGCAGGAGTAGGCCCTTCGGCCCTTCGAGCCAGCACCGCCATTCAATGTGGTCATGGCTGATCATCCACAATCAGTACCCCGTTCCTGCCTTCTCCCCATATCCCCTAACCACGCTATTTTTAAGAGCCCTATCTAGCTCTCTCTTGAATGTATCCAAATAACCTGCCTCCATCGCCCTCTGAGGCAGAGAATTCCACACTCACCACTCTCTGTGAGAAAAAGTGTTTCCTCGTCTCCGTTCTAAATGGCTAACTCCTTATTCTTAACCTGTGTGTGGCCCCTGGTTCTGGACTCCCCCAACATCGGGAACATGTTTCCTGCCTCTAGCGTGTCCAAACCCTTAATAATCTTATATGTTTCAATGAGATGCCCTCTCATCCTTCTAAACTCCAGAGTGTACAAGCCTGAGAGTCAGGGGAGAGGAAAGCTAGAGATTTTGCAGGGTACAAAGTGGATGAAAAGTGTGAAAATGACAGATCAAAGCAGACGATGGTCAAGGAAATGGAGGATGGTTCATTGTTGGCTGAGGGGAAGGTGAGAATGATGCATACAAACTAACATTAATCAGGAAGACAGTGAAACTAGCCGGAGACCGGGGATAGGGGAGGGATGCAGAGAGAGGGAAAGCAAGGGTCACTTGAAGTTAGAGAAATCAATATTCGCAACACTGGTTGCTTTCCCTCTCTGTACAGGTGATGTCTGTACGGAGTTTGTAGTTCTCCCTGTGACCGCGTGGGTTTTCTCTGGGTGCTCTGGTTTCTCCTTACCTTGGAGGACTTACACAGTTCCCGCTGCACCAAAAAAACCCAGAATATCATAAAGGACATTTCCCACCCCGGACACTCCCTGTTTGAACTGTTGCCGTCAGGCAGACGGTACAGATCTACAAGGACAAGGACAAATAGACTAAAAAACAGTTTTTACCCCACTGCTATAAAAGCACTAAATGTAGCCGCCAAGGAACGCAGGGGCGATACAGACTAAGGGACTGTGGTAACTGTGAAATCGACAGAAGGATGGAGGGTTGGGTGTGTATGCGTGCTTTGTCCGTGATATTTATTTAGTTGTTTATCTTTATTATTTTACCGTGTATGTATCGTTAGCTTTAGAAATGTTTGAATGCTGTACTGACTGGCTGACATTTTAAATTTTGTTGTACATGGTCCATGTTACAATGACAATAAAGAAACTATTCTATTCTATTCTATTCTATTTCCTCCCACATCACAAAGACGTGCAGGCTTGTAGGTTACTTGGCTGTCTGTCACGCTGTATCTCGAAACTAAACTAATTATAGTGTTGCAGGGTAACAGCATTACCTTTGCAGAGAAAAGCGCAAGGTCGGGAATGGGGTAGTTTGGAGGATTGGCGCGACACCCTAGCTTATGGGAGAAAAACAATTCCGGATGGCCTGCCAACTCAGTGTAAAATCACACAGAGTGGGAAAAAGCCCTTCGGCCCTTCTAGAGCATACTGTATATCAAACACCCATTTACACTTGAACCAACACTTTGAAGGAGAGGGGACTAATCAATAGAGCCCATCCTATTGAGATAGATGATACAATATTAGATCTTAGGTTGACTCTATAACTTAGTTTAGCTTAGTTTAGAGATATAGTGCGGAAAAAGGTTCTTCAGCCCATCGAGTCCGCACTGACCAGCGATCCCTACACACTAACACTATCCAACGTACGCTTGGGGCAATTTAAAATTTCACCGAGGCCAATTAGCCTACAAACCTTTGTAGTGTGGGAGGAAGCCAGAGCTCCTGGAGAAAACCCACGCAGGTTACGGGGGAGTACGTGCGAACTCCGTACAGACAGCACCCGTGGCCGGGGTCTCTGGCGCTGCAAGGTGCAGCATCGAGCTGCCCAGTTCACAACTCACTGCATCAACGTGTACGGATTGTGCTTGAAACAAGGCTAATTCTTCTGTTTCCTTTCTAATCTTCAGGAGGAAATGTTGCAAGGGTTACAGATTTGTGCTTGGCCAGTGTATTCCCGAGGGTAAGTGGTTTATTCACGTTGAGTTACTCCAGCTTTTTGTGTCTATCATTGAGTCTGAAGGGCTTTGACTTGAAATGACACCAGTCCATGTTGTCCAGAGAGGCTGCACGGCCCGCTGAATTACTCCAGTTCCCCTTCCCAGTTCTAATGCCCCCGTCCCACTTAGGAAACCTGACGGAAACCTCTGGAGACTTTGTGCCCCCACCCAAGGTTTCCGTGCGGTTCCCGGAGGTTTTTGTCAGTCTCCCTACCTGCTTCCACTACCTGCAACCTCCGGCAACCACCTGCAACCTCCGGGAACCGCACGGAAACCTTGGGTGGGGCGCAAAGTCTCCAGAGGTTTCCGTTCAGGTTTCCTAAGTGGGACAGACAGGGGCATTACTGTCTCCAGCTACATTCTATCTTTGTCCCGCCCTCTCCCCTGATATCAGTCTGAAGAAGGGTCTCGACCTGAAACGTCACCCATTCCTTCTCCCCAGAGATGCTGCCTGTGCCCCTGAGTTACTCCAGCTATTTGTGTCTAGGGCAGGCAGCATCTCTGGAGAACATGGATAGGTGACATTTTGGGTCAGGACTCATCCTCAGACAGATTGTAGGAGAGGAGAAAATGTTGGAGTCTATGGAGCTGAGGATGGGATGAGGCCCGGCAAATGTTTTGGTGGATACAAGGGAGGGTTTTTTTTCTGCTGGACAGATGGTTGGACAAAGGCCAGAGTTGATCAAAGAAAAAGTGTGAGATGAAGAGATAAAGATAGAAGAGATACGAATATAAGTGGGAGGAATATAGAGGACAGAGCCTTGAGTCTTTGATGGGACTTGACATTTACTCGTTGGAGTTTAGAAGGATGAGGTTGGAATCTCATTGAAACCTGACAAATATACCTGCAGTATAATGTGGATAAATGTGAGGTTATCCACTTTGGTGGCAAAAATAGGAAAGCAGACTGTTATCTAAATGATGGCCGATTAGGAAAAGGGGAGATGCAATGAGACCTGGGTGTCATGGTACACAAGTCATTAAAAGTAGGCATGCAGGTGCAGCAGGCAGTGAAGAAAGCAAATGGTATGTTAGCATTCATAGCAAAAGGATTTGAGTATAGGAACAGGGAGGTTGTACTGCAGTTGTACAGGGTCTTGGTGAGACCACAGCTGGAGTATTGCGTACAGTTTTGGTCTCCAAATCGGAGGAAGGACATTATTGCCATAGAGGGAGTGCAGAGACTGATTCCTGGGATGTCAGGACTTTCATATGAAGAAAGACTGGATAGACTTGGCTTGTACTCGCTAGAATTTAGGAGATTGAGGGGGGATCTTATAGAAACGTACAAAATTCTTAAGGGGTTGGACAGGCTAGATGCAGGAAGATTGTTCCCGATGTTGGGGAAGTCCGGGACAAGGGGTCACAGCTTAAGGATAGAGGGGAAATCCTTTAAGACCGAGATGAGAAAAACATTTTTCACACAGAGAGTGGTGAATCTCTGGAACTCTCTGCCACAGAAGGTAGTCGAGGCCACAGTTCATTGGCTATATTTAAGAGGGAGTTAGATGTGGCCCTTGTGGCTAAAGGGATCAGGGGGTATGGAGAGAAGGCAGGTACGGGATACTGAGTTGGATGGTCAGCCATGATCACATTGAATGGCGGTGCAGGCTCGAAGGGCCGAATGGCCTACTCCTGCACCTATTTTCTATGTATCTATGTAAATAATGAACGAAAGGCCTGGATAGAGTGCACATGGAGAGGATGTTTCCACTAGTGAGAGAATCTAGGACCAGAGGGCACAGCCAGAGAATAAAAGGATGTACCTATAGTATGGAGATGAGGGGGAATTTCTTTAGCCAGAGGGTGGTGAATCTATATAATTCATTGCCACAGACGGCGGTGGAGGCCAAGTCATTTGGATATTTTTAAAGCAGGGATTGATATGTTCTTGTGTTCAAGAAGGAACTGCAGATGCTGGAAAATTGAAGGTAGACAAAAATGCTGGAGAAACTCAGCGGGTGCAGCAGCATCTATGGAGCGAAGTAAATAGGCAACGTTTCGGGTCTGAAGAAGGATTTCGGCCCGAAACGTTACCTATTTCCTTTGTTCCATAGATGCTGCTGCACCCGCTGAGTCTCTCCAGCATTGATATGTTCTTGATTAGTAAAGGTGTCAAAGATTACGGGGAGAAGGCAGGAGAATGGGGTTGACAGGGAATGAAACAGACCAGCTATCATTGAATGGGGGAGCAGACGTGATGGGCCAAATGGCTAATTTTGTTCCAATTTCTTACAAATGAATGTCGTGTTTTAACAGTGCTTAACTTTAACACCGTTCAACTCTAATAACTCTTAATTTCTGTCTTAAATGAACCAAATGTCCCCAAGTACAACAAGCTCTTCCACACAGCTGCTGCCAGCTGTGGCTCATCCTTTTTGTAAAGGAGTATTTCCTGACATCCATCTATAAACTCTCCCTTCATAACCCTGATGTCAATGCACTCCTGCCCTGTTGCAGCAAACCTCCCCAGGTTTATATTGTCAATATTTGGCTGAACCTTTACAAAGCTCTGCATGTGATATTTGTTTCTGAGTGCCTCTACTCCTCTCTCACATTGCTCTCTGCTCGAATCACCCCTTTGCTCCCTGTGTAGTTAATCTCAGGCTTGGGGGGGGGGGGGGTGTGCCACGGCAACTCATTAATCTCCCAAGGTACAGTCTGACTAAAATATACGCAGTCACGGGATTGCCGATGAGGAAGGCCACATCAGTCTTGCTGGAGATTTGGAAGGCCACGTGGGCGGTACAGCACCAGAGATCCGGGTTCGATCCCGACTACGGGTGCTGTCTGTACGGAGTTTGCACGCACTGCCCGTGAACTGCGCGGGTTTTCTCCGAGATCTTCGGTTTCCTCCCACACTCCAAAGACGTACAGGTTCGTAAGCTAATTGGCTTGGTAGGAATGAAAAATTGTCCCGAGTGTGTAAATGTGCGGGGATCGCTGGGAGGATTCTGTGGGCCCATTGGTTTGTTTCCACGCTGTATCTCTAAACTAAACTAAAAAATCCTGGAGTTTCCCACCCAACTGTTAGACCGCAGCAATTCAAGGTGGTGGCTTGCAAGATGAGAGGAGAGTCTGAAGAAGGGTTTCGGCCCGAAACGTTGCCTATTTCCTTCGCTCCATAGATGCTGCCGCACCCACTGAGTTTCTCCAGCATTTTTGTCTACCTTCGATTTTTCCAGCATCTGCAGTTCTTTCTTAAATAAAAAAATGATGCTTTCTTGACTGTGTTCTCAATGGTCCAATCCACTTTCAAGGGTATACATGCATGCTGACCCAGTTCCCTACCTCCCGAGTCATCTAATCTTGTTGAGTTGAATCTAATCTAATCTAATCTGTGTGGGAAGGAACTGCAGATGCTGGTTTACAGAGGGCAGTGGAGGCCAAATCACTGGATGGATTTAAGAGAGAGTTAGATAGAGCTCTCAGGGCGAGTGGAATTAAGCGATATGGGGAGAAGGCAGGCACGGGTTATTGATTGGGGATGATCAGCCATGATCACAATAAATGGCGGTGCTGGCTCGAAGGACCGAATGGCCTCCTCCTGCACCTATTTTCTATGTTTCTATGTAACTGAAGATAGGCACAAAATGCTGGAGTAACTCAGCGGGACAGGCAGCATCTCTGAACACAAAATGCTGGAGTAAAAAGCAGTCTTGAAGAAGAGTCTCGACCCGATACATCACCCATTCCTTCTCTCCAGAGATGCTGCCTGTCTCGCTGAGTTACTCCAGCATTTTGTGTCTATCCCAGATCATCTGTTGGAGCCATGACAAAGGGCTACTGTCATTAACATGGATGCTACATACAACAGGCAGCAACCTACTATCCCCAATTAGACCTGAAATTGTACCTCCTCCTGAAGTCTAATATGCAGAGCCAGCACAAGTCGTGGCTGCCGTGGGCATTGGTGAACATCGCACTATTGAAAGGAAAAGAAAAAAAAAATAATATTTGTATCATATTTTTCATCATCTCAAAGTACAGTGAAAGAAATATTCTCGTATCTGAGAACTGCAGATGCTGGTTTACAAAAAAATGTTAGGTAGACAAAAATGCTGGAGAAACTCAGCGGGCGAGGCAGCATCTATGGAGCGAAGGAAATAGGCAACATTTCGGGCCGAAACCCTTCTTCAAAACTGTTCTCCACAGATGATGCCTGACCCTGACGCTGAGTTACTCCAGTACTTTGTGCTTTTCCCCGTATCCTCACTCAGTGTGGCGCGTACATGGACAAGCTACTGGAGGAGGTAAGTGTAGGAAGGAACTGCAGATGCTGGTTTACATCGAAGATACTGGACACAAAATGCTGGAGTAACTCAGCAGGACAGGCAGCGTCTCTGGATGGTCGAGGCAGGTACAATAACAACATTTACAAGACACTTGGACAGGTACATGATTTGGAAAAGTTTAGAAGGATATGGACAAAGTGCAGACAAATTGGACTAGTTCAGACGGGACATCTTAGATGACATGGATTGGACCAAAGGGCCTGTTCCTTTGCTGAATTACTATATGATACCAAGTTGCACATTCTTAACACTCAACAGAATAGAGTCATAGATTGATGCAGCGTGGAAACAGGCCCTTCGGCCCAACTTGCCCACACCAGCCAACAAGTCCCAGCTACACTCGCCCAACCTGCATCCCTCCAAACCTGTCCTATCCATGTACCTGTTGTACTGTTTCTTAAACGTTGGGATAGTCCCAGCCTCAACTACCTGCTCTGGCAGCTTCGAGCCAGCACCACCATTCAATATGATCATGAATGAATCAATAGGTTTATTGGCCAAGTATTCACATACAAGGAATTTGCCTTGATGCTCTGCCCGCAAGTGACAACATGACATACAGTGACAGACAGTGATCATGGCTGATCATCCAAAATCAGTACCCGATCCTGCTTTCTCCCCATACCCCTTGATCCCGTTAGCCCTAAGAGCTATATCTAACTCTCTTAAATACATCCAGTGAATTGGCCTCCACTGCCTTCTGTGGCAGAGAATTCCACAGATTCGCAACTCTCTGGGTGAAAAAGTTTTTCCTCTTCTCGGTCCTAAATGGCCTCCCCCTTATTCTTCCACAGTGACCCCCTGGTTCTGGACCGAAATTTGGAACTGGGATCGAAATTTGGTTTGCAGGGTTGTGACTGGAGTTTTGAAATGTTCAGGCCGCTGTTTAATTAAATGCAGAATGTTTTGGAGAAATGCCAGGGCAATGTAACACTTCCCCTTTCAAACATACTGCCCTGTCAAGTCATCCCGGCAATTAGCGAGACATCTTTTACGAGAAAATTGCCCAATTTCATGTTTGTTCAGTTATACATCGAGTCAAAGATGGAAGAGAAACATCTGTTGATGCCTGACCTAAAACACTGAGATATTTGTTCTGGCAGAGTCTAATGCCCCTGTCCCACTTAGGAAACCTGAACAGAAACCTCTGGAGACTTTGCGCCCCACCCAAGGTTTCCGTGCGGTTCCCGGAGGTTGCAGGTGGTTGCCGGAGGTTGCAGGTAGTGGAAGCAGGTAGGGAGACTGACTAAAACCTCCGGGAACCGCACGGAAACCTTGGGTGGGGCGCAAAGTCTCCAGAGGTTTCCGTTCAGGTTTCCTGTGGCGAGGTGACAAACAAACATGCGATCTGAACTATTAACATCCTCAAGAGTCGAGAGTGTTTTATTGTCATGTGTCCCAAATAGAACAATGACATGCTTTATGCTGCAGCACAACACAATATGTGAACATAGTACACTGGAAACAATATAATAAACAAGAAAATTCAAGACTCAAGATTCAAGAGAGTTTATTGTCATGTGTCCCAAATAGTCTCCTGCCCAGAGTAGGGGAATCGAGCACTAGAGGGCATAGGTTTAAGGTGAGGAGGGAATAATTTAATCGGAAACTGAGGGATAATGTTTTCACATAAAGGGTGGCAGGGACATGCAATGAGCTGCCAGAGGAGGTAGTTGAGGAGGTATTATTGCAATATTTAAGAAACATGTAGACATGTATCTGCATAGGACCCACCAGTGGTATAAACATTGACTTCTCAAACGTCATGTAACACTTGCTTTCTCTCTCTCTCCATCCCTCCCCCTTCCCTGTTCTCCGACCAGTCTGACTGTGACTACATTTTATCTGTTTGCTCTGTTATACCTTCTCCCAGCTAACAACGATCTATTCTACATTTTCCTTGATCTCCATCCCCTCTGCCCTGTTTTCACACCTTACGCTTCCTTATCCATGTATCTCCCTCTCCCCTGTCATCAGTCTGAAGAAGGGTCTCGACCCGAAACGTCGCCCGTTCCTTCTCTCCAGAGATGCTGCCTGTCCCGCTGAGCTACTCCAGCGTTGTGTGTCTGTCTATGTGCATGGGACGGGTTTAGATGGATATGGGCCAAATGCATCAGGGTTGCCAATGTTTTGGATCGGAACTTCATAAAACCTAAATCAAAACGTTCTCCTGAGATGCTGTCTGATGCCATCGAGCTACTCCAGTATTCTGAGTCTTCTTTTGTAAACCAGCATCTGCAGTTCCCTGGTTTAACATTTGTGGCCCATCCCTAGTTGGGCTATGGAGGTGGTCTATTTTAATGGTAGTAAAGCCTAGAGGGGCTGAATGGACTGCTTGAGTTAATCAGGAGGTTTAAATCCATAGGAGCATTGCAATATCCCTGTACACCACTAGGTGGACTGCTCACTGCTCTTGTTGCACAGAAGTAAATGCTACTATTTTCAAACTGCATCTGTGTCCCATCTCCATAACACATCAGAGGAGGGATGTGCTGGCATTGGAGTGGGTCCAGAGGAGGTTGACGAGAATGATCCCAGGAATGATTGGGCTAACATATGATAAGCGTTTGATGGTACTGGGACTGTACTCGCTGGAGTTTAGAAGTGAAACTTACTGAATAGTGAAAGGCCTGGATAGAATGGATCTTTTTTAGATATAGGGTCATACAGCGTGAATACAGGGTCTTTCAGCCCAACCTGCTGACCACCGACCAACATGCCCAATCCACACGAGACACATCAGCCTGCATTTGGCCCATATCCCCCGAAGTGGATCTAATCCATCAACCTGTCCAAATGTTTCTTAAATGGTTTTGTAGTAGCCTCCCCTCAATCATGACTGACCATGGGTGATGCATCCTGGTTGGATGCAAGCCTGGGCGATCAATGTCATATGGAGGACAGGCAGCACGTTCCCCCCTCTCCACGTCGCTGATCAATCCAAAGGAACAGCAGGGCCATTACAGTTTGGCACCAGTGCCATCGCAGGGCTGACGAGCCCCATTTTAAATGGTACGAAACGTTAAAAAGTTCCTCCTGTCTCCGCCCGTGAAGGATTTTAGGTTAATTGCCTTCTGTAAATTTCCCCTCGTGTGTGGGATAGAACTAGTGTTGGTCAGCCTGGACTCGACGGGCCGAAGGGCCTGTGGATTTCCAAACTCGGTTTGCTCACCAACCATGCATCTGGGTTAAGTTTATTTGCCTGAATTTCATATTCATGCTATGCAAAGCGACGTTAGTGTTGTGGTACTCCAGGAAAGAGCTGGCAAGGTCAACTTCAGTGAAATATAATGCTGATGGCTACATGGTATGACTAGCCTCCAACCACATTGTCTTTCCCACCAATCTAATATTCACGACACAATGAAGTTAAACACACTATTATTATTTTTTCAAAAATCCAACTAATGACCTCTCAGGAGAATTGGTTGCTAATCCATCCAAAAGATTTTGATTTAATCGCCGGATTTGTTGGGTAAAATTGGAAGAATTATTTGGGCCTAAGGGTCATTTTCGACTAACAACATCCGTGAAAGACCTTTGGTAAAAGAAAAAAGCCTTTCAATTCCTCAGTTTATGTTTCGAGGGTTGTATCTTATTATTGTAAGTGTGTTCAAATTTGGTACTTTGTTTGGTTCAGTCCAATTCAGTTTAGTTTATTGTCACGTGTACCGAGGTACAGTGAAAAGCTTTTGTTGCGTGCTAACCAGTCAGTGGAAAGACCATACCTGATTATAATCCAGCTGCTTACAGTGTATAGATACTTGATATGGGAATAATGTTTAGTGCAAAGTCAAGCCAGCAAAGTCCGATAGACACGAAAACGCTGGAGTAACTCAGCGGGACAGGCAGCATCTCTGGAAAGAAGGAATGGGTGACGTTTGGGGCCGAGACCCTTCTTCAGACACTAATGCCCCTGTCCCACTTAGGAAACCTGAACGGAAACCTCTGGAGACTTTGCGCCCCACCCAAGGTTCCCGTGCGGTTCCCGGAGGTTTTTGTCAGTCACCCTACCTGCTTCCACCACCTGCAACCTCCGGGAACCACCTGCAACCTCCGGGAACCGCACGGAAACCTTGGGCAAAGTCTCCAGGGGTTTCCGTTCGGGTTTCCTAAGTGGGACAGGGGCAGAAGAGACTGCGATTTGATCATCACTTGGTGAATCAACCTGCTCTAGATTTAGATTTTAAACCGACGTAACCAATCTGAATAAACCGAAGATGAATGACTACTTTGAAGGAATACTTTATTGTCACGTAACAATTCACAGTGAAATTCTTTACTTGCACACACAAGGTAAGCAAATAGTAACCACACAAAGGCCGCTTAGAGTGTATTCCTCGGCAGGTCCTCCTTTGTTCCGTCGACCCAGGGTCCCTCGGCCGCGAGCGGGCTCATGAGGCTGCGAGCCGCGATTGACACACACGACTTAGCCTGACCCACTGAGTTCTTCCAGCACTCCTGTGTCTCACATTATTTTACCCATGTGTAATATCTTATGGGCCTGTCACACTTACGCAACCTTTTCGGCGACTGCCAGCACAGGTCGATACGCATCGTCGAAAATTTTTAACGTGTTGAAAATCCAGCGGGGACCAGAACAAGGTACGACTCTTTGGGCGACTACTCACGGCGATACGGGCTTCACCCCGCGGCGTGTCGCCTGTATGGCCGTGAGTCGTCTCCTCAGTCGCCCAAAGAGTCGTGGCGTCTTTCTGGTCCCCGCTGGAGTTTCAACTTGTTGAAAATTTTAGCCGACCAAATGCCTCAAGTACTTCAGAGCCAATGAAATAGTGTTTGAAATTAAGTCATAGTTGTAATGTGGGCGGCACGATGGTGCAGCGGTAGAGTTGCTGCCTTACAGCAACTATCAGCGCCAGGGTTGCGGGTTCGATCCCGACTACGGGTGCCGTCTGTACGGAGTTTGTACGTTCTCCCCGTGACCTGCGTGTGTCTTGTCCGAGATCTTCGGTTTCCTCCCACACTACAAAGACGTACAGGTTTGCAGGTTAATTGGCTTGGTCTAAATGTAAAATTGCCCCTGGTGTGTGTAGGGTGGTGTTAGTGTGCGGGGATCGCTGGTCGGTACGGACTCGGTGGGACGAAGGGCCTGTTTCCGCGCTGTATCCCTAAACTAAACTGAACCAAATGCGGCAACAATCGACAAGGCATACTTCCATAAATAGCTGGGTTTCGATCGTGTTGAGTGAGGGCTGTACATTGGGTGGAACAACAAACAAAACTGCCTGCTCCTCACTACAGATCCTTCACATGCAAGTGAGATTGCAGCTGGCACTTCAGTCGAACTCTGCAGCCAAAAATGCAGCACCTCCCTCTGTGGATAATTGAGATGTCAATCTGTCCGCTGATCGTTAGAAGGAAACTTTCTCGTGTTATATTTTTCCGCACGACACAGAAGAGGGCCATTCAGCCCATCTAATCTATGATGGCTCCCAGAACAACCTCACCGAGGCTGAACATTCCCCCACCTAAACTTGAACTACCATCTACCCCCTCGGACTTTGCTGGCTTTACATTTAACAAAACGTTATTCCCTTATCATGTATCTCCAGACTGATTCCTGGGATGGCAGCACTTTCATATGAAGAAAGACTGGATAGACTCGGCTTGTACACGCTAGAATTTAGAAGATTGAGAGGGGATCTTATAGAAACTTACAAAATTCTTAAGGGGTTGGACAGGCTAGATGCAGGAAGATTGTTCCCGATGTTGGGGAAGTCCAGAACAAGGGGTCGCACAGTTTAAGGATAAGAGGGAAGTCTTTTAGGACCGAGATGAGAAAACCATTTTTCACACAGAGAGTGGTGAATCTGTGGAATTCTCTGCCACAGAAGGTAGTTGAGGCCACAGTTCACTGACTATATTTAAGAGGGAGTTAGATGTGGCCCTTGTGGCTAAGGGGATCAGGGGGTATGGAGAGGGGGCAGGTACAGGATACTGAGTTGGATGATCAGCCATGATCATATTGAACGGAGGTGCAGGCTCGAAGGGCCGAATGGCCTACTCCTGCGGTTTGATAGTGGAAACTGTGCAAACATAACCCGACTTTGACAGATTATGGATGAAAAATGATGTGTGGGAGACTGGATGTCCTCTTCAACAGCAGAATGTTGGAAGCGTTCCATTGATTTGTGCCGGGCCAGAGGCACTTTCACATATGAAACATCTCCAGCTTCCTGGTCCTGTCATGCAATTACAGGCCTGTATAACACGTGAGTCTGTGCTTGCAATAGGTAAAGGCAAGTATTTCTCAGCATTAACACGTTAGGAACTCCTAATGGTCCCTAATCCCCTACCTACCTCCTGCATTTCCACTCAGTTGTCCCATTGCCAGCTCTAAACTTTATCTTAGTGAATCTAAACAATCTGGCAGATTTCTTTGCGTGAGGAGTTGCTTCGCACCTTGCTGGCTGCATATTTAAGCAGTGGGAGCGGTCGAAACTGCTACCAGCTACTACACGATAAATTCCATCCATTCTCGGCTGAGCTGCTATGCCTGGGTGCCACTATAATGGGATGGATGACTGACTTACTTTCTCCAAAGCAAAACTATTTGCATTTACCAATGTCTAAACGCGCAAAGTCACTGCCGCATTCCGGAGAGGATGGCTACAGTGGTGCAGGTGGTAGCCGGAGAGCCGGGCTCGATCTTGACCCCGGGTGCTACCTGTGTGGAGTTTGCATGTTCTCCCAGTGACCGTGTGGGTTTCCTCTGGGTGCTCCGGTTTCCACCCACATCTCGAAGACACGTGGGTTTGTAGGCTAAATGTACTGTGTAATTTGAATGTTGGATAACAAAGAACTTGTGTGGACGGGTGTTCGATGGCCAGTCTGATGCTCGGTGGGTTGAAGTAACTATTACATTGCCAGTGACATCGATCCAGACTATCGGTGCTGTCGGCATGGAGTTTGTACATTCTCCCAGTGACCGTGTGGGCTTTCTCCGGGTGCTCTGGTTTTCACCCACATGCCAACACATGCAGGTTTGTAGGTTACGAAGCTTTCAAAATTATTCCGTTCACTGAATTTGAACCTCTCAGCCACCAAGGTGAGATTTGAACTCTTGGCTTTAACTTGAGCTCAGGATTGCTAATGTCCCTGTCCCACGGTACGAGTTCATTCCAAGAGCTCTTCCGAGTTTAAATAAAAAATCAAACTCGTGGTAGGCACGGAGAATGAACGTAGCAGGTACGTCGGAGCTCGGGGACGTCTCTTAGCGGCTCGTAACGCTAACGGCAGGTACTCGGGAAGACTCGCTAACGGCAGGTAAGTACGGGAAGACTCGGGAAGATTTTTCAACATGTTGAAAAATGTCCACGAGAGCCCCGAGTACCGACGAGCGGCCATTACCGTAAATCTCCGAGTTGGAATCAGGGCAAACTCGGGGAGAGCTCTTGGAATGAACTCGTACTGTGGGACAGGGCTATTATTCTCTACATTAATGACTGTACCACCATCAATGATCACTTGAATCTTCATTGCGATGCAATTGAATGTTTAGTATGGTTTAGTTTAGAGATACAGCGAGGAAACAGGCCCTTCGGCCCACTGAGTCCGTGCCGACCAGCGATCCCCGTACACTAACGCCATCCTACACACACTAGGGACAATTTACACTTATACCAAGCCAATTAACCTACACACCTGCACGTCTTTGGAGTGTGGGAGGAAACCGAAGATCTCGGTGAAAAACTCACGCAGGTCACGGGGAGAACGCGCAAACTTCGAACAGGCAGCACCCGCAGTCAGGATCGAACCTGGGTCCCTGGCGCTGTGAGGAGGTAGTCCTACCGCTACACCGCTGTGCTGCCCATGCAGATATGATGCCGAAACAATCAGATCAATGAAACCGTGTTAGCAAGACATGGACAACGTCATGGTGAGCTCCCAGTACTAACCTGATGTCTTCCTCATCTGCAGATACAGATGTCTGTGCCGGCTCACCCTGTGAACAGCAGTGCACCGACAGTTTTGGGCGTGTTGTCTGCACCTGTTACCCTGGATATCGTTTTGACCGAGAGCGACATAGGAATCATCGTACGCCCTACTGCCTGGGTGAGATCTTTAACCTCGTAATGGCCCTGTCCCACTGCACGAGTTCATTCAAGAGCTCTCCCGAGTTAAAAAAAATCAAACTCGTGGTAAGCACGGAGAATGTACGTTGCGGGTGCGTCGGAGCTCAGGGACGTCTCTTAGCGGCTCGTAACGCTAACGGCAGGTACTCGGGAAACGCGGTAAGCTCGGGATGACTCGTGAGGATTTTTCAGCATGTCCACGAGAGCCCCGAGTACCGACGAGCGGCCATTACCGTAAATCTCCGAGTTCGAATCAGGGCAAACTCGGGAGAACTCTTGAATGAACTCGTACAGTGGGACAGGGGTTTTTAAGAAGATACTCCTGCTGCAGCCCTGCATGCCGATTTTCACTGTAAATGCTGCGTACTGATGTGGAAACTTGTGGTGATGCTCATCCAATCTAGTGGAGGGTGTACCATCATGGCCCTGAATTGTGCTCTGGTGATGGTGGAATGGTTTTGGGCTCATAAAGTGATAGGAGTAGAATTAAGCCCTTCAGCCCATCACAGAAACGTAGAAACTGAAAATAGGTGCAGGAGTAGGCCAGTCAGCCCTTTGAGCAAGCACACGCCATTCAATACGATCATGGACTGGACAAGCTAGATGCAGGAAAAATGTTCCCAATGTTGGGCGAGTCCAGAACCAGGGGCCACACAGTCTTAGAATGAAGGGGAGGCCATTTAAGACTGAGGTGAGAAAAAACGTTTTCACCCGGAGTTGTGAATTTATGGAATTCCCTGCCACAGAGGGCAGTGGAGGCCCAGTCACTGGATGGATTTAAGAGAGAGTTAGATAGAGCTCTAGGGGCTAGTGGAGTCAAGGGATATGGGGAGAAGGCAGGCACGGGTTATTGATTGGGGACGATCAGCCATGATCACAATGAATGGCGGTGCTGGCTCGAAGGGCCGAATGGCCTCCTCCTGCACCTATTTTCCATGTTTCTATGTTTCTATGGCTGATCATCCAAAATCAATACCGTTCCGGCTTTTTCCCCCATATCCCTTGATACCATTTGCCCTCTCTTGCTCACTAAGAATAACAGATAGCTTTCGCCATGAAGACTAACACATGTCTACTCCTGTCCTCTGCAGACATTGATGAGTGCTCAGTGCACAATGGCACACTTTGCGATCACAAGTGTGTGAACACACAAGGAAGCTACAGCTGTGAATGTCGAGAAGGATTCTACTTGCAACTCGATGGCAAGTCCTGTCTCGGAGCTTTCAATGGTAAGACTGAACTTTCCTTCTATAGAACAAACATTCGTAAGGTTTTGCCCAGTTTAAAAGTCTAGTCTAGTTTAGTGCAGTTTAGTTTAGTTTAGAGATACAGCGCGGAAACAGGCCCTTCGAACCACCGACCAGCGATCCCCGCACACTAACACTATCCCACACACGCTAGGGACAATTTACATTGACACCAAGCCAATTAACCTACAAACCTGCACGTCTTTGGAGTGTGGGAGGAAACCGAAGATCTCGGAGAAAACCCACGCAGGTCACGGGGAGAACGTGCAAACTCCGTACAGACAGCGCCCGTAGTCGGTGTCGAACCCGGGTCTGAAAGCGCTGAAAGGCGGCAACTCTACCGCTGCTATGACTCCTACGATCCTCCACGTTGCCCCCTTGGCCTGCACGGTGGCGCAGCGGTAGAGTTCCTGCCTTACAGCGCTAGAAACCCAGGTTTGATCCTGTCTACGGGTGCTGTCTGTACGGAGTTTGTACGTTCTCCACGTGACCTGCGTGGGGTTTACTCTGGGATCTTCGGTTTCCTTCCACACTCCAAAGACGTACAGGTTTGTAGGCCAATTGGCTTTGGTATCTTTGTAAATTGGCCCTAGTGGGTGCAGGATAGAGTTAGTTGGTCGGCACGGACTCGGTGGGCCGAAGGGCCTGTTTATTGTCACGCTGTATCTCTAAACTAAACTCAAATTTCTTTGACCTCCAACGCGTGCGTGTTTGATGATGTGGCGGTCACACCACTTGTGTTTGTTTTGCTACTTGAGATTTGGTTGCGACCTCTAAAAGCCACAAGTACAAGCTGACAAAAGAGCTGTCTCAAATGTCAGCCAATGACAGAACGATAGACTCAGTCTCAGAATCATAGAGTGATACAGTGTGGAAACAGGCCCTTCAGCCCAACTTGCCCACAGCGGCCAACATGTCCCAGCTACACTAGTCCTACCTGGCCCATATCCCTCCAAACCTGCCCTATCCATGTACCTGTCTAACTGCTCCTTAAATTGGGATAATCCATGCCTCAACTACCCGAAACGTCACCAATTCCTTCTCTCTATAGATGCTGCCTCACCCGCTGAGTTTCTCCAGCATTTTGTGTCTACCTTCGATTTTACCAGCATCTGCAGTTCTTTCTCAAACAAAAGATAGTTGGGACTTTGTGTTGTGACTTGTGGAGGCGACAATGGAGTACAAGTGGATTGTGTGTTGGCAAAGATCTGACAAATGGAGCATAGTGAGGGAAAATTTGCGATTGGCCCAATTTGGCAGCAATATGCATGTTATCTAAATGGAGCGAGATTGCATCAGCTATGAGGCGCAGAGAGACTTGCGTGCCCTGGTACACATTTCATAAGCGGTTAGAATGCACGTACATCAGTTAATGAGGAAAGCAAACAAAAATGTTACCATTTGTCTAAAGGGGGGTTCATCAGGAAAGCAAGGATGTTGAGACAAAGAACTGCAGATGCTGGTTTACACCAAAGATAGACACAAAGTGCTGGAGTAACTCGGTGGGTCAGGCAGCATCTTTGGAGAGAAGGATAGATGATGTTAATGGTCCCGACCTGGTGCGTTACTCCAGCGCTCTGTGTCTACCTTTGGAAAGCAGGGATGTTTTGCTTCAGTTATATATTGTGAGATGATGGCTGGACTACGAGGGCAGCACGGTGGCGCAGGAGTAGAGTTGCGTTCTCTCAGCGCCAGAGACCCGGGTTCGATCCTGACTGCGGGTGCTGTCCACATGGAGTTTCTATGTTCTCCCCGTGACTGCGTGGATTTCCTCCCACACTCCACAGACGTACAGATTGGTAGGTTAATTGGCTTCGGTAAAAGATTGTCCTTGACGTGTAGGATAGTATTAGTGGGTGGAGATGGCTGGCCAGCATGGACTAGGTGGGCCGAAGGGCCTGTTTCCGTGCTGTATCTCTAAACTATACAGTATTGGTTGCCTGATTTAAGAAAGATATTAATATGTTGGAGGCAGTTCAGAGAAAGTTTACTCGAGAGATACCTGGCGTGGGTGTGTTCTCTTGACGAAAGGTTCGACAGGCT
Organism: Leucoraja erinaceus; assembly: GCF_028641065.1. Lineage (NCBI taxonomy): Eukaryota > Metazoa > Chordata > Chondrichthyes > Rajiformes > Rajidae > Leucoraja > Leucoraja erinaceus. Next base: position 4,060,523 of record NC_073412.1, on the reverse strand, counting down.
AGGCTTGTATCCACTGGAATTTATAAAATTGAGAAACTTGAATGAAACAGGTAAGATCCCGGGGCATCTCGACAAGGTGGATGTGGAGATAATATTTCCTCTTGTGGGAGAATCTAGAATGGGGCATCACTGTTTAAAACTAAAGGGTTGTTAGCTTACGGGATAAGACATATCCGTGGGCGGCACGGTGGCGCAGCGGTAGAGTTGCTGCCTTACAGCGCTTGCAGTGCCGAGCCCTGGTCCGATCCCTTGTACGTTCTCCCCGTGACCGTGTGGGATTTCTCCGAGATCTTCTGTTTCCTCCCACACTCCAAAGACGTACAGCTATAGACAATGGATTTCTCCGAGATCTTCTGTTTCCTCCCACACTCCAAAGACGTACAGCTATAGACAATAGACAATAGACAATAGGTGCAGGAGTAGACCATTTGGCCCTTTGAGCCAGCACCCAGCACCCAGCACCGCCATTCAATGTGATCATGGCTGAGAGTTTCCCAGAGATTCACCACTCTCTGTGTGAAAATCCACAATCAGTATTTTCCCCCCTTAAGCTCCTTGCCTTCTCCCCCCTTAACATCGGAACACAATCTTCCTGCATACTATGACTCCGCTATCTTTAAGAGCCCTATAAGATCTAGCTCTCTCTTGAAAGCATCCTCCGCTAGAAGAGCCTAGCCTCGCACCAGAGAACCGCCCTCTGAGGCAGAGAGAATTCCACAGATTCACCACTCTCTGCTGAGAGAAAAAGTGTCTATCTGTAAACCAGCAACTGCAGTTCCTACCAAAGATCCTACAGCGAGCAAGATAGGTCACTCGATGAAAAAGACGTAGTACAGTCATGGGCAGATTCATGGTTAATTTTCGGACTTCCGTCTCCCATAAGATCCCGTAGCGGAGCAAAGATACTAGTGCGGAGACGGAAGCCGGTGACGAAACATCCTCATAAAAATAAAAAGTTATTTGGGAAAAATCTTCTCTTCATTTTCAGAATTATAATTTATTAACACAAACTGTTCCCCCGCAACGTTGATTACACTTGCGAGTCGGGTTACTAAAATGGATGAAAAAAAGGCCCACGTTCCACTCCGTTGCGTACTACACGTCAGCCCACTGCATTTAGAAGGAGTGGTCTATCTAGAGCAGTGGTTCCCAACTTTTTTTGGCCATGCCCCACCTAATCACCTCTAAAATCCTGATGCCCCCCCCCCAATGTGGTGATATATAATTCTTATCATTTCAATACCTTGGTTTAAACAAGCTTCAAAAGAACATGGTTCAATAAATAAGGTTCTCCCATGACCTCGTGCAACGTGCATGAGGAGCGATGGCGCGGTGATTATGTAATAACTACACAATAAAGACCTTTTTTACCCCAAAAAAATTATTTACTCAAAATAACATCTGAAACATAAACTACATATGTTTACCTGATGGAAAATCCAAAAAAAAAAAAATCGAAAATTTGGACCCAGACCTCCTCAGTTGCATTCAATTGCCCCCCTTAAAAATCAAATTGCCCCCCTGTGGGGAGTACGCCCCATGTTGGGAACCACTGATCTAGAGGATCTTTGGCTTCTACCTGCGCATTAAACCTGTGTCCTCAGGTCCTCGAGTCCCCGAACCTGGCCTGAAGACTTGGTGTGTTTACCCGACTTATTCCTCTCATGAAGGACATTATTGCCATAGAGGGAGTGCAGAGACGGTTCATCAGACTTGTTCCTATGATGTCAGGTCTGTCTTATGAAGAAAGACTGGATAGACTTGGTTGATAAAGAACTTTTTTTTGCCCCACTAGGGGCATGAGAGTTTGGTGAATCTCTGGAACTCTCTGCCAGTGCAAGGGTAGTTGAGGCGCAGTTCATTGGCTATATTTTAAGAGGGGAGTTAGGATGTGGTCTTCTGGCTTGTGGCCTAGACATGGGCTCGGTGGTAATGGAGAGAATGGCAGGATCCAGGATACCTGAGTTGGATGATCAGCGTCCATGATCATATTTGAATGGCGTGTGGTGGTGTAGGCTCGGCTGCGAAGGGGCGCAGAATGGCCTCTACTACTCCTTGAACTGCACCTAATTTCTATGTTTCTATGTTTCTATGAGAAGTCGCGTGAAGAAGGTAGTTCAAGTGTTGTTCTCCTTTTGTTCCAGACAGAGCAGGTGGCGAATTAAATACTGAACACGCTGATGAGTGCTGGGCACTTGTTCTATTTCTATGTGTTTGAGGAGTTTTCGAGCAGATGAAGCAGACTAGAATTCTAACGCAACTGCAAGCAGAGGGTAATGTGTGCTCATTTTCACCGTCCTGCGCATTTCTGATTAGTACAGGGCTATTCATGTGGGTAAGGGCGTGTTGCCGCCACTCTGTTTTTCCATACAGTGTGGTATGGCTGTGGGCTGCCAGAGACTTTTCATAGGCGGAAAGGAGTGGAACCAAGGTGGGACAAACTTGGCTGGAACTCACGCATGCGTGTAGCGGGTGCGGCAGCAGCTCACGGAGCTTATAGAGGAATAGTGCAACGTTTCGGGGCCAGACAGATAGACCGCCGGAAGGGTTTCGATCGCCGAAACGTTGGACCTATTTCCTTTATGGTTTCGACCGCGAAACTTTGCCTATTTTCTCCTCCAGGGTGTTCTGGCCCGAAACTTTGCCTCATGTCCTTAGGGTTTCAAAACGAACCCGAAATGTTGCACTATTTCCTTTCAGTTTTTGCGACCCGAAACGTTGCCTATTTCAATCAGGGGTTTCGGCAAACCCGAAAACGTTGGCCTATTTCCTTTAGGGGATTTCGACCGCGAAACGTTGGTCTATTTCCTTCAGGGTTTCGGCGCGAACCTTTGCCTATTTGATTCAGTTTTCGACGTGATCAAACTTGAATGCCTATTTCCTTCAGGTTTCGAGACCCGAACTTTGCTACTTTCCTTAACCTTTTAGGGTTTTGTCGGAAGACCTCTGAAACGGTGCCTATTTCCTTTAGGGGTTTCGACCCTGAAGACGTTGCCTATTTCCTTCGCTCGTCAATAAATTCTGAACACCACACCCGATGAGTTCCTGGCAATTTGTCTACCTAAAGCGGCACACCTGAGCAGTTTCTTCTCAATTGTAAGCAGACTTTAACTGCATACAAGCAGAGTACAAAATCTGACGGGAAACAGATCTGGTAGACGCACATCGTCTATAACCCAGAGTATTCAATGTGGACCAAGCTAGTAGTTCGAGGTGAGGTGCTGCAGTATTCATTGGGTTATCTGTGGGGTAACTAAATCATACAGACCTCAGGAGTGGGGAATGGACCAAGGTACCACAGCAAGAGTTTGAGAACTCACGACGGGTGCGGCATGCATCTATGGGAGCGCAGGGACCTTGATAGGACAGGGTTGAGGGTTATAGACCAAAGCGGTGGAAATGGTATTAGGATATAGTGGCAATTCTTGGCTGGTGTGGCAAGGTGTGGACCGAAAGGGCCTTTTGCACACTATGACAGGGTTCGACCGAAAGGTTGAGGCCCCTTCCAGGAGGAAAAAAGCTACTGAACATAGAAACAAGAGAACTTGGTTAGTTGACCTATTAGGCCATTAGGCGTTTCAACCAAACTGCCTTGAACTGTCAATGGCTGCAGATCTTGATCATGTCCTGAAACCGTTGCTGCCATGCTCGAGTCCCTGCATTTAGAGGAAAATGCTGGAGTACCTCGCGGGAAGGCGGCCGTCGTATAGATACAAGGAGGCGCGGTGACAGTAGAATACGGGTCAGACCCTTCTTCAGGTTGAGGGTTAAAAACGAGGCAATTGGAGAGATATAGGCAGTGTGGTCACTGGTGCTCCGTAGAAGAGATGCAGCACCTGTGCCCGGTGAGTTTTCAACTTTAGTGTGTCGGACGCCCGAAACAAAGTGTGCACGTTTAAGTCATAACAGGTGTTTTAGGCGAGATGATAAAAAAAAATTCAACACAGAGGTGTGGTACGAATCTTCAAACGATGTGCCTATTTCAGGTCGGTAGTGTTGAGGCCGATAACGACGTTGCTTGGCTATATTTAGAGCGAGTTAGATGTGCCCGAAACGCTGGAATGGATTATGGTTTGATGGAGAGTCCAAGGCAGGGATTGCTACCTGACTGTTGCCTTCGATCAGGCATGCTGCATATTCAAACTGAGGTGCAGCTCGAAGGCTGGAATTAAATCATCTACCACATGCAGTCCGCTTGACACGTTGTTGGGGGATTGGGGATATCTGGGGGTAGTCCCTTCAAAATCATGAGTTTCCTGGAAACGGGGGGAAATAGATTTCTTGGTAGTGGGCTCTTCAGCCAGATTAACTGGCGAAGCGAGGAATTCCTCTCCTCCTAGCCATGTAGCAAGGTAGGTGACGTTGAGGGTCTCTCAGTATACTAATTCAGTATCATGATTTCCGGGGTTTCTAACAACTTCTTCACACCATTTCAGGAGAGTGTTCTCTCTGGGAGAGGGAAATTGAGTGTTGGACTGGAGGGCGTTTGAAGACCTTCGGGTGGGTGCAATACGACAGCTTTAGAGGGCTACGGATGAGAGCACAGGCAGGTAGGACTGTCATTAGAGGTGCTATCTGTTCCAGGCTCTTGGCATTTGCGGCAATCGTCGCACGTGTTTACCAATCTATGTCTCAATTTTCCATCCACAGTAGGTTATGGGACAGTTCGCTGTCATCAGAATAGATCGATTAACTACCTGCCACACTCCTTATTCCTTAGTTAGGTCTCGGTCTTCCCCCGGCCCTTCGAAGCCATACGTGGAACAGAGATGTGGGTATGATCCCGTGGGCTTCACGGGCTATGTCCCTTCTCCAGTTGCTGCCAACACGAACCCGGTGCATAGGTCTGCGAGGCCACCTTTATCACCTGGTCCTTATCGTCTTTATTATGATTCTATACACGAGAGTTCATGGTCAGACGGAATTAGGGAAGACTGGCACGTCTTCGGGCGAGGGATCCTCTCAGAATTCATTCTCATCTCTGGATAACTTCTCCCTCCACAAAATTCATCTTTTTCTATAAATACACCCCGATACTGCCAACTCATCGCCATTGAATCTAATCATCTTTGTCCTAAAGGATGCAAATATCTCTAAGCCTTGGCGCTGAATATCCTTCTCTGGCAAAGAATACTAAAGGATTCAAACCCTTGCACATCTTTTTAACTCTCACCAGTTAAGGATAAAGAATAAATATTTAGGACGCATCATCCTTCTTCAAGGAGAAAACAAAATTTCCCACAGAGCTTGGGGATCGTAACATAATTTTCGGGCCACCTATGTGTACTACCCCTGTGTCAACAGTACTTCATTCCATGTACCAGGGAGTTGTTTGAATGTCGCATCAAGTGTAATAGCCCACCTATAATCAACTCTAAATGGACATACCCAGGGTTCTCGACTGAGTAATGGAGGATTGATCGGATGATCTATTTCGCCCACACAGGTTTTCTACTTTCCCGCTCCTCCCTCTGATTTGGTTTCTCTACAATGCTATCTATCGTTCTCTTCATCTGCCAGTCTCTATCTATATCCATCATCCCTCCTTATCCCATATTCCTCGAACCCTACAGAATCTGCAGTCTCTTGAGTGGTGCATCTCTTCTCAAAATAAAACTCTATATACTTCGCGGGTGCTTCGATTTTACTCTCCTTCCTCTCCACCGGATGAATTCTGTGTATTCACATTCATCTCAGAACTCCTTCATCGCTTACACTTTCAGAACTCTCTGAGGTATTGGCTCTCTCTGGTCTGCCTTTTCTTCTTATGAATCCGCCTCCACAGAATGTTGCACATCTCTCACATTATTCAGGGCCGCATTGCACTCATCTGGGAGATGGCAACACTCAGTGTTACACTGGAGTGGCGTTTGAAGACCTTGGGGTGGGACTGCAACACGCAACTTTTTGGGCTGAATTGAGAGCACAGCAAGGATACTGCAGGAACAGATTATAGTTCCGGGCTCTTTGCTGGGATCTTCTACCTTGATACCTTCTCCATGTGACAACTTTCCATCACACAGAGAGTTATTGGACAGTTGGACTATTGATAGATCGATAACTAGTGCTATAAAATCATTAGGTCAAAAGATAGGGTGTTAGATGTGGCCCTTGTGGCTAAAGGGATCAGGGGGTGTGGAGAGAAGGCAGGTACAGGATATTGATTTGGATGAGTTCATTGGCTATATTTAAGAGGGAGTTAGATGTGGCCCTTGTGGCCAAGGGGATCAGGGGGTATGGAGAGAAGGCAGGTACGGGATATTGATTTGGAT
>NC_073412.1:3979251-4051751 GCF_028641065.1 Leucoraja erinaceus | reverse complement strand
ATTGAATGGCGGTGCAGGCTCGAAGGGCCTACTCCTGTACCTATTTTCTATGTTTCTCTGTTTCTATTCTATTATCAGTTTAAGAAGGAACTGCAGATGCTGGAGAATCGAAGGTAGACAAAACATAGAAACATAGAAATTAGGTGCAGGAGTAGGCCATTCGGCCCTTCGAGCCTGCACCGCCATTCAATATGATCATGGCTGATCATCCAACTCAGTATCCCGTACCTGCCTTCTCTCCATACCCTCCCTCTGATCGCCTTGGCCACAAGGGCCACATCTAACTCCCTCTTAAATATAGCCAATGAACTGGCCTCAAAGTGCTGGAGAAACTCAGCAGGTGCGGCAGCATCTATGGAGCGATGGAAATAGGCAACGTTTCGGGACAAAACCCTTACGGGTTTCGACCCGAAACGTTACCTTCAGGGTTTCTACCCGAAACTTTGCCTATTTCCTTCAGGGTTTCGACCCGAAACGTTGCCTATTTCCTTCAGGGTTTCGACCCGAAACGTTGCCTATTTCCTTCGCTCCATAGATGCTGCCGCACCCGCTGAGTTTCTCCAGCACTTTTGTCCACCTTATTGTCAGTTGAAAGTTGGCTACAATTACAGAGTGTTACTGAACAATGCACAAATCATCTAGCCTTCATTTCCGGTACAAAGCTAAAACTAGTTGTTCAGAAATGTTTATGGAACTATATATAGACCACACCTTTATAACATTTCCAGTGTTGCCAAACATTCACTTTACCCACTTGACTCAACAATTCCAATTCCGTGTGTAGGAAGGAACTGCAGATGCTGGTTTATGCCGAAGATAGACAAGAAAAATGCTGGAGTAACTCAGCGAGTCAGGCAGCATCTCTGGAGAGAAGGAATGGGTGATATTTTGGGTCAAGTCCCATCTTCAGACTGCGAGTCAGGAGGGAGGGAAAATAGAGGTATGAAATACCTTCTCTCCAGTGATGCTGCCTGACCCGCTGAGTTACCCCAGCATTTTGTGTCTATCTTCAAATCCAATTCCAATTCCACCCTGGCCATTCTCCCACTTCAGTATAAGTTTAAGTTAAGGGCCTGTCCCACCAGCATGCGCCTGCACGCGGCGAGCACGACCAAACCGGAAGTGGGGGCCGCGCGGAGGTCGAGTGAGTGACGTGAAGTTTGAGCGAAGTCCGCGGGAAGTTCGCGCATGACGTACGGCGTCGAGACGCTGCGTACGGCCTCAATGTGGCTACGGGGCCGGCATTTTTTTTGAACGCGGTCATTTTCGGAGCCCCGCGCGATGTCAGGACCAGCTCCGCACAACTCCATATGGCTCCGGCGATCGAAGTGGGACCGGCCCCACGAGGCCGTACGGCTCAAGCGACCACGTTAGGTCGCGCTTGCCGCACGGAGTCGCATACTCATGGGACAGGCCCTTAAGTTTATTGGCCAAGTATTCACATACAAGGAATTTGCCTTGGTGCTCCGCCCACAAGTAACAACATGACATACAGTGACAGTTACGAATGACTCGGAAAACACTAGACATTAATAATAATAAAACATTAATGATAAAACACCATTGATCAAGCATGTGAACCAACAAAATACCAGATCAAAGGGAGGCGACAGACTTTGGACCCGATGTAATGATGAGATTATCAAAAACGCCCCCAAGTTTTGTTCTATCCGGCTAGACTATCTCCCTGCTACTCCATCCGTCTAAAGAAGAGTCTCAACCCCAAACGTTATCCAGCATTTGCAGTACCTTCCTACCCAAATGTCATCTGCCCATATACTTCCACAGATGCTGCCAGGCCCGCTGAGTTTCTCCAGCATTTTTGTCTACCTTCGATTTTCGTCCCGAAACGTTGCCCATTTCCTTCGCTCCATAGATGCTGCTGCACCCACTGAGTTTCTCCAGCATTTTTGTCTACCTATTTTCTATGTGTCTATGTTTCTAATATTTATTGCCGTGACCAAACCTTCTTCTCCCCAGCTGCTGCTGACAAACCTGGACAACTCCAGCGAAAAGATACAGTCAAGGAAATGCGCAGAAAGACTGCAGTGTGCACCACACATAGTGGATCATCGTGGGGTGCCCGGACCTGCTGGTAAGGATTCCTACGAAGCCACTGAGATTCCTGAGAATGTTTAGTGTGAATAATCCATATCCAGCAACTCCTCCCTCCCTGTTTTGAGAGTGCTGAGGTGTGGGCAACATTGGTAGCATTGAACCGTAACAAGGGGCAGTGATACGTCACGCCTTGCTCCTTGCAGTCTGAAGAAGGGCGTGAACTCGAAATGTCACCTCTCCATGATCTCCAGAGACCCTGTCCCACTTACGTATCCTTGGCACGCAAATTACACGACCTCGTGGTTGCTTTGAGGCGCATGGGCACCGTATGGCCTCGCGGGGCCGGTCCCACTTAGAAGCGCGGAGAGGTATGTAGTTGTGCGCGACATCGCGCGGGGCTCTGAAATGTTTGTAGCGAACGAAATCTTCGCGCGCCAACGGCCTGTTGCGGAACTAACGGCCAAAGTGGGACAGGCCCAAGACCCTGGCACGACGCAACGTCTCACCTCCAACAGCAGCAGAAGCAGGCAAACGATCGCCGAACTCGGCCTGGGGCTCACGGCCGTTGCAGTCCGGATCCGCCCCCACTTCTACTCCCAGAGCGGGGCCAAGAAAATTGAAGATAGACACAAAATGCTGGAGTAACTCAGCGGGCCCGGCAGCGTCTCTGGAGAGAAGCAATGGGTTGCGTTTCGGGTCGAGACCCTTCTTTGCAGACTGAAGACGAGTCTTGACACAAAACGTCACCCATTGCTTCTCTCCAGAGATGCTGCCGGTCCCGCTGAGTTACTCCAGCTTTGTGTCCATCTTCAAATGACGTCACGCGCTCCAGACGGCTGTGCGTACGCATGTAATCGCGCCCGACCTTCGAAGGACCGTCGTTGCTCAAGTCGACCATGAGGTCGCGTAATTTGCGTGCCAAGGACACGTAAGTGGGACAGGCCCTTTACCTGCTGAATTGCTCTAAAGAGACTGGTATCTTTTCTGTCTCCCAGTAAAAGCATACCCAAATCACAAGTGGAGCTCACTGTAAATTGCCCTGAGAGTGCCACAATGGCGCAGTGGTAGGCTAGGTTTAGATAGGCACATGGATATGCAGGGAATGGAGGGATATGGATCACGTGCAGGCAGAGGAGATATGTTTAACTTGGCATCAAAGATCCTATAGCGGTCAGTTTTTCGGAGCCCCGCTTTGTGCTGTAACGTGGCAGGTGATGGTTCAACTGATGGTTTGTTCCAGCCAACATTATCTTGGACTATTTCGCAAGATAGACCACTCCTGCTAAATGCAATGGGCTGACGTGTAGTACGCAATGGAGCGGAACGTGGGCCTTTTTTTCATCCATTTCAGTAACCGGACCCCACCCGACCCGCAGTGTAATCAACGTTGCGGGGGAACAGTTTGTGTTAATAGATTAAAATTCTGAAAATGAGGAGAAGATTTTTACCAAAGAACTTTGATTTTTACGAGGATGTTTCCGTCTCCGCACTAGTTATCGTTGCTCCGCTACGGGATCTTTGGCGCGGAGACGGAAGCCGGTTACGGAAATGGGGCCGAAAATCGCCCACGAATCTGCCCGTGACTGTACTCCGTCTTTTTCGTCAAGTGGACTATCTTGCTCGCTGTAGGATCTTTTCTTGGCATCGTGTTCGGCACAGACATTGTGGGCCAAAGGATATGTACTTTTGACGTACTGTTCTACGTTCTATGATCTAGATTGATGCGTTACAGCCGACACCATTACGTGAACTGTTACATGCCTGCTGACACCTTTTGTTCCACACACAAAGTGCTGCCAAAGACAATATGACGTGGCCACAAATGTCATCGATAATCATATCCCTTGAGCAAATAAGCCTTTTGAAAAAACTTGCGATAAAATGCCAGGAAGATTTCATCATTGAAATACCACAATTATTAATACACAACGTTGCACAATAATCCTGTTGGTATTACATCAACAATATTTGTGCTGTAATGTGGCAGGTGATGGTTCAACTGATGGTTTGTTCCAGCCAACATTATCTTGGACTGTTTCGCAAGGGTGTAATACAGTGTCATTGTGAACCAATTATCCCAAACCACAAGCACAATGTACAAAGTGTTGATGCAAGAGTTACCTGCTCAGCGGAACTGCATGTGAACCACTAATTATTATTTTTTTGTTTCACGTATATTCTTTGCGAGACGAGTCGTTAATTATCGCCAATTATCTTCTCCTTAGGCCTTCTGTGGGATCGAGGTGCGTTCGGCTCCTATTCCAGTTTACACTCGGTTCAGTTTATTATTGTCTCAGTGAATAACTTTTTGTTGCGTGCTATCCAGTCAGTGAGAAGACTATTACATGAATACAAGCATTGTGGATACTGTATGGCTGTATGCAAAAACACATTTCAGACCTCTATCTGACAAGAAATCAAGTATCAAGTCAAGTCAAGTTTATTTGTCACATACACATACGAGTTGTGCAGTGAAATGAAAAGTGGCGATGCTCGCAGACTTTGTGCAAAAAGACAAACAAACAAACCAAGCAAACAAACTACAAACAGGATGGAACAGAATCACATGTTCTTTTACATATTAAATATTGTGGCGGAAGGAAAAGGGGAAAAAAAAAAGCAGTAGAGTGGTTCAGTAAAGTTAGTCCCTAGTGAGATAGGAGTTTACAGTCCGAATGGCCTCTGGGAAGAAACTCCTTCTCAACCTCTCCGTTCTCACAGCATGCCAACGGAGGCGTTTGCCTGACCGCAGCAGCTGGAACAGTCCGTTGCAGGTGTGGAAGGGGTCTCCCATGATTTTATTGGCTCTGGAGTTGCATCTCCTGATGTATAGTTCCTGCAGGGGGGGGCGAGTGAAGTTCCCATTGTGCGTTCGGCCGAACGCACTACTCTCTGCAGGGCCTTCTTGTCCTTTGGCAGAGCAATTCCCAATTCCCAATTCCCAATTCCCAATTCCCAATCGTATCGTATACAGGACAAAGGGAATAACATTTAGTGCAAAAAAAAGGTCCAGGAAAGTCCAAATAAAGATAGTCTGAGGGTCTCCACTGAAGTAGATGGCAGGTCAGGTCCACTCATGCATTGGTGATGGAATGGTTCAGTTGCCCGATTAACAGCAGATACCCCAATCTATTCCTCTCACGATCATGCACATCAGATTAGCAAGTTTGCAGATGGTACAAAAGTGGGTGGTTTTGCAGATAGTGAAGATGGTTATGAAAAACTGCAGCAGGATCTTGATCGATTGGCCCTCATCCTCCTGCGCTTCAAGGAATAAAGTCCGAGCCTGCTCAACCTGTTCCTATAGCTCAGGTCTTCAGGTCTTCGGGTCCAGGCAACATCCTCATACATCTTCTCCGCACCCTTTCCACCTTGACAATATCTTTCCTGTAACATCACCTTCCAACTTCTATATACAATATTTGTAGGAAGGAACTGCAGATGCTGGTTTAAATGGAAGATAGCCACAAAATGCTGGAGTAACTCAGCGTGACAGGCAGCATCTCTGGGGAGAAGGTTCTTCAGACTAATGTCAGGATGGGTGGAAAGTGTATAGATAAGGAAGTGTAAGGTGTGAAAACAGGACAAAGGGAATAGAGATCGAGGAACGAGTCGAAGAGATCATTGTTAGTTGGGAGAAGTTAACAACAAAGCAAACCGAGATAAAATGCAGTCGGAGACAATAAGACTGGTCGGAGAACTGGGAGGTTCTTCCATTTATTAACTCCCCGTCCCATTCCCAATCTGACCTTTCAGTCCTGGGCCTCCTCCATTGTCAGAGTGAGGCCCAGCGCAAATTGGAGGAAGAGCACCTCATATTTCGCTTGAGCAGTTCCCACCCCAGTGGTATGAACATTGACTTCTCTAACTTCAAGTAGCCCTTGCTTTCCCTCTCTCTCCATCCCCTCCCCCTTTCCAGTTCTCTACCTTAAAAATACCCACTGACTTGGCCTCCACAGTCTTCTGTGGCAAATAATTCCACACATTTACCAACCTCTGACTAAAGACATTTCTCCTCATCTCCGTCCTAAAAGAACGTCCTTTCATTCTGAGGCTATGACCTCTAGTTTAAGGATAAGGGGGGAAGTCTTTTAGGACCGAGATGAGAAAAAAAAAAATTCACACAGAGAGTGGTGAGTCTGTGGAATTCTCTGCCACAGAAAGTAGTTGAGGCCAATTCATTGGCTATTTTTAAGAGGGAGTTAGATGTGGCCCTTGTGGCTAAAGGGATCAGGAGGTGTGGAGAGAAGGCATGGATGGGATACTGAGTAGGATGATCAGCCATGATCATATTGAATGGCGGTGGAGGCTCGAAGGGCCGAATGGCCTACTCCTGCACCTATTTTCTATGTTTCTAGTCCTAGACTCTCTCACTAATGGAAACATCCTCTCAACATCCACTCTAGAGCCTTTCACTATCCTGTATGTTTCAAAGCGTTCCCCCTCATTCCTCCAAACTCCAAGTATTTCAGAACATGCAGAGGCCAAGCAGTGAGCTAGATAAATACGATTCCATTACCCTGGCAAATAAACTAACGTTCAGTTCCAGCTTTCCCCCCCCCCGTCTTAATTCGTTTTTTTGACAAGCAGATCAAAGAGTAGTTTTGGAATAATTAAATTGCAGTGTAAATAACAGGGTAATTAGACCCATTAATAAGATTTACAAGTTGGAGATTGGGAACGGAAATCAAGTACGGGCAAGATTGAGGGGAAAAAAACTGCTGCACTGATTTTGTTTTGAACTTCTGCCTGTGTTTTTGAAGCAATGTATGTTTAACACGATATTTCAAAATGCAGCCCTGAGGACATTTCAAGAGCATGCCCCAACTACAATGAGATCAAGTTTTGTTTCCTAGAATCAGAAGTGTTTGCAGCAGAAAAGGAGGCATTTGTTCAGCTCCAAGTCCGTGGGTTAGACATTGAAGATTATTGGCAGCAGTTGCATGGACAATCATTTTCTCTGCTTTAAAACCATGAGCTCTTCCACCAACAACATGTAAAATATATTTGGACAGGAACATGGACAGCATCAGGCACTGGTGAGGCCAGATTTGGAATATTGTGAGCAGTTTGGGGCCCCTTATCAGAGAAAGGATAGAAACAGGAGAGTGGTGAATCTCTGGAACTCTCTGCCACAGAGGGTAGTTGAGGCCAGTTCATTGGCTATATTTAAAGAGGGAGTTAGATGTTGGCCCTTGTGGCCAAGGGGATCAGAGGGTATGGAGAGAAGGCAGGTACGGGATACTGAGTTGGATGATCAGCCATGATCATATTGAATGGCGGTGCAGGCTCGAAGGGCTGAATGGCCTACTCCTGCACCTAATTTCTATGTTTCTATGTTTCTATGTAAACATAGAAACATAGAAAATAGGTGCCTTCGGGCCTTCGAGCCTGCACCGCCATTCAATATGATCATGGCTGATCATCCAACTCAGTATCCCATCCCTGCCTTCTCTCCATACCCCCTGATCCCTTTAGCCACAAGGGCCATATCTAACTCCCTCTTAAATATAGCCAATGAACTGGCCTCAAAGTGCTGGAGAAACTCAGCGGGTGCGGCAGCATCTATGGAGCGATGGAAATAGGCAACGTTTCGGGACGAAACCCTTACGGGTTTCGACCCGAAACGTTGCCTATTTCCTTCAGGGTTTCGACCCGAAACGTTGCCTATTCTGTGGCAGAGAATTCCACAGATTCACCACTCTCTGTGTAAAAAATGATTTTCTCATCTCGGTCCTAAAAGACTTCCCTCTTATCCTTAAACTGTGTGACCCCTTGTTCTGGACTTCCCCAACATCGGGAATAATCTTCCTGCATCTAGCCTGTCCAACCCCTTAAGAATTTGCTTGCATTGGAGAGGGTCTGGAGGAAGTTACTTGGATAAGAACGGTTTAGAGCGATGTGTCGGAAGCAACTGCAGATGCTGGTTTACACCATGCTGGAGTAACTCAGCGGGGCAGGCAGCATCGCTAGATAGAAGGAATAGGTGACGTTTCGGGACGAGACCCCACTTCAGACTTTTTCCATTTGATCCTGCTTCAGTTCAGTGAAGATATAGGCCAGGACCTGAGAGGCTATCATCTTGACTGGTGGTTTGGTGGAAGAGAGAGAGAAGAGGCTTCACGGGACGGGACATGCTGCCGGTTTGGAAGGATATGGGCCAGGCACAGGCTTGTGGGACCAGCCCGGTTGGGCAACTTGGATGGCAAGGGCGAGTTGGGCCATAGATTCCTGCTTTCATAAGTCTATGCAGCACAGGCTGGCAAGCACCAGACCTTGGGCATCACATTCTCACATCCAGAATAGGGACCAGGCAGACGTCAATGACAAGGAAGATGAATGACCATTAGGGGAGGTTGTGGTGTCTGCAGAAGATGATCAGCATAAGCAGAAAACCCAATCCATTCTTTGCTGTAGGGAGGAACTACAGATGCTGGTTCAAGGCACCAATAGCTAAATAACTGAGCGGGTCAGGCAGCATCTCTGGGGGAAAAGAATGTGTGACGTTTCGGGTCCAGACTCTTCTTCAGACTGAGTCAGGGGAAAGGGAAACGAGAGATATAGACAGCATGTAGAACTAATGAATGAAAGATATGCAGAAAGCAAAGATGATCAAAGAAAGATGGAGCCCACAATGGTCCATTGTTGGCTGTGGGGTAGGTGAAACTCAACAGGCCGACACCGAAACTAGTATGACGCCTAGGGTGAGGGAAGGACAGAGAGAGAGAGGATATGCAAGGGTGTATTTGAAGCTAACCCTAATTGCCTGTATGTGGTGAGGTAGCGAGTTCTCGACCCCCTACGGCACTCTGGAGGTAAATAATCCCTGCTCACCTTCCTTCCACCACTTAGTTTAAATTAGTGCCCCGGGATATTGATTTCTGAGCACATGGAAACAGGTATCACACTCTCTCTGTGTGGGAAGGAACTGCAGAAGCTGCTTTAAACCGAAGATAGCTACAAAAAAAGCTGGAGTAACTCAGCGGGTCAGACAGCATCTTCAGAAGTCTCGACCCGAAACGTCACCTATTCCTTTTCTCCAGAGACGCTGTCTGACCCGCTGAGTTAGCCCAGCTTTTTGTGTCTATTGCTCTCTCCAGCTAGACCTCTTAGAATTCACTTCAATGTCTTTGGAGTTGAGAGTTTCACAACGATATTTGAAGAAAAATACAGGACTGTGAATTAGAATGTGTTTATTGCGTTCGTGTAGGAAGCTGGAGACACTGTTGATTATTTACAGCTCACATGATATACTCACATGAAGAAGCGTTGTGCCTTCGACATGTCGTTGAAAAATGCTTTCATGACTCAAATCTCTTGGGCTGCCGTGGCTGAAATCCAAGGCAAACCTAAAGCAGTTAACAATATGTTGCCAACTTGCTGTTAGCCATCTCTTGTTGCCGATTCCATTGTGAGTGATTGTATGGAACGCTATGTCCTAAAAACAACACACTCATGCCGGAGAAAGGAATGTGTGTTGTTAAGGAGGAGATGACTTTAGCGGTTACACTAGATCAAACGAGAAGAATGCCAGGAACAATTTATTCCATGATCATTCTGACGCTCAGAGTTCTGAGGGAAGTTAATACTTCATCGCACGAAACCGGGAGCCAAGTGAAGGATCAATCCTGGTGCAGGGTAGCTCAATCTGAATTACTAACAATTCCTTAAGTGGCTGTCCCACTTGGCCGACCTAATTGGCGAGTTTAGAAGAGATTTGGAGAGTTTGAAAAAATGTCATGTTGAAGACCTCCTTCGACTATGTTGAAGACCAGCTACAACTAGCTACAACTAGCTACAACTAGCTACAACTAGCTACAACTAACTTGGGGAAAATTGGACACCGAATAGTGGAGAGTGAAGACGACCTCCTTCGATCTCCTTCGACCTCCCATCGACTATGTTGAAGACCACCGAGTCTGTGCCAACCAGCCATCGCCCATGCATTAGTTCTATCCTACACACATCTATGGGCCAATTTACAGAAGCCAATTATTCTACAAACATGCACGTCTTTAGAATGTGGGAAGAACATGGAGCACCTGGAAAAAAAACCCTCTCGGTCACAGGGAGAACGTACAAACTCTGTACAGACGGGATCGAACCCGAGTATCTGCCGCTGTTGCACTTTGAGTTTGGCTCAATTGCATTTATGAGTCGTATTATCTGATTTAATTTAATTTAATTCAGTCCAGGCCGCTGAAGAATGTTCACCCGACGCCGATGATCCAGCTTCGCGGCAGAGGGCCTGAGAACATCGAGTTGGCTGAGGAGGCCACATATAGACCCCGACCTCGGGTGGACTATGAGGGGGAGAACTGGATATTTTTAGTGCCTTCCCTCACAGTGAATTCTGCTGTGGGGGGACGTCTCATGTTGATTTCTATAGTGTACTGTTCTGTGTCTTTTTTCTTTTTCTCTTTTTTGTTTTGTATGGATTTATTGACATTTGATCTGTTCAATTAATTTAATCAATCTCTGTAAAGCACTTTGGTTCAAATACTGGTTTTGTTGAAAAGTGCTATATAAATACACATTATTATTATTATTATTATTTGACTGGAGAGCATGGAGAACAAAGCTTTTCACTTGTCAACAATATATCTAGACTGTAACGAAACAACCTGCAGTATTTTGTGTATGTCAAAGGAGAACGCTCTCGACCAAATATTGTTCATTTAACATTACACAAAAAAGCTGGAGAAACTCAGCGGGTGCAGCAGCATCTATGGAGCGAAGGAAATAGGCAACGTTTCGGGCCGAAACCCTTTGGGTTTCGACCCGAAACGTTACCTATTTCCTTTGGGTTTTGGCCCTGAAACGTTGCCTATTTCCTTCGCTCCATAGATGTTGCTGCACCCGCTGAGTTTCTCCAGCTTTTTTGTGTAACCTTCGATTCTCCAGCATCTGCAGTTCCCTCTTAAATATTGTTCATTTAACAGTCCTTTTGCTCATGGACAACAGTCTGCCATTTCTGGTCAGGGTTTAAAAATTCACCTCGTTGTTTACAAATTCACCCTGGCTCCCACTTTGTCCTGTCTCTGTAACTTACCCTGTGAGGTATTTGTGCCACAATTATGTTCTATTGCTCAATGCGGATGTAATCTCTTTATGTTTGGCCACAGTTCCTTCAGCAACCAAGGCCCAAAACTCTGGATTTTCTTCTCGAAATCTCTTTATCATCCTTGTAGCGACTCCCAAACTTCTTGACCAAACCTTCGGCCATCCACCCAATGGCTCCTTGTCAAATTGAATTTGACAACAGTCCCGTGAAGCACTCTGGAATATTGTGCCTACATCAAAAGGCACAAAGTAAATGAAGGTAGGAACTGCAGATGCTGGTTTACACTGAAGATAGACTCAAAATGCTGGAGTCAGCGGGACAGGCAGTATCTCTGTAGAGAAGGAATGGGAGACGTTTTTGGTCAAGACCCTTCTTCAGACTGAGTGTCAGGGGAGAAGGAAACGAGAGATATGGAAGGCTAAGGTGTGAAAACGAGACATCAATGGGGATGAACATCAATAACCTTTTTTTTCAGTTTCCTACCTTGCTGGAGATGCGATTATTTTCCGGATCGCATCACCGGTTGCTCTGCGGCCTACCATCGATGGAGATGGAGATCTCCTTGGACTGACTTTGGGCCCCACCGCGGGGCGTGGACTTAACATCGGAGCCGGTCCCTTGCCTGGGATCGCTCCAACCGCAGCCTGCGGACTTACCATCGAGAGCTCGCAGTCTCGGGAGAGGCTAGTCGGGAGCTCCAGCGGCGCAGAGGCTCGTCCAGCCGCGACACGGGGTCCGATTGCTGGCGCGGGGGAGCTGACATCCCCCTGATACAGGAGCTGATCGCCCCGATGCGGAGGGCTCGACCGCTGGCCTCGGGAGTCAACATCGTCCCATCAACGGAAGGCTTGAGGCTCCCGGCCATGGGAAGAGGAAAGAAGGGAAGAAATGTGAACTTTTTTTTCACTTTCCATCACAGTGAGGAATGTGGAGGAGTCACTGTGGTGGATGTTTATGTTAAAATGTGCTTCTGTTGCTTTTTATTTTTATTTGTATGACTGACTTGGCAAATGAAAGTCCTCGTATGTTGCAAAACATACTCGGCTAATAAAGTATTATTATTGCGATTGTGAGTGATGGTGATTTTTTATATGTATAAAAACGACACAATTAAAAACATCAATGGAAGTTGTTGCTGTCACTTAGCCAGGAATATCTTTGGAATTAACTCTGCCTGCAGAATTATGTTGCATTAAAAACAAAACGTTCAACTTTTGTTACATTTTTGCTGTTTACATAAAATATTAGATATGGGAGAGGCTGTTCGAGGGGGTTGTATGTTTGGCTGGGGAGGTTGGAAGTGGTAGATCACGAGATGAAGCCTCCAGGAATAAGTTCATTTAGTGTTGGCAATCTCGCTACTCAAAGCTGATTTAACAGCCCAAGCGCCAGAAGCCAGCTTGGAGCTGGCCAACTCCAGGAATTCAGATTCAAAGAGTAAAAAGAACAATTAGGAGCTGGTGAGGAGCTACTCTGCAGTTATACTGGCTGGTCGCCGTGCTGGAACTCTCACAGCCATGTTGTACAAAAAGGGTTCAGATATTGGTCAAATGCGAGGAAACGGGACTAGCTTCGATGGTCGGCAGAAAGGAAAGACATTCTTGCCATAGAGGGAGTACAGAGAAGGTTCACCAGACTGATTCCTGGGATGGCAGGACTTTCATATGAAGAAAGACTGGATAGACTCGGCTTGTACTCGCTAGAATTTAGAAGATTGCGGGGGGATCTTATAGAAACGTACAAAATTCTTAAGGGGTTGGACAGGCTGGATGCAGGAAGATTGTTGGGGAAGTCCAGAACTAGGGGTCACACAGTTTAAGGATAAGAGGGAAGTCTTTTAGGATCGAGATGATAAAATCATTTTTTACACAGAGAGTGGTGAATCTGTGGAATTCTCTGCCACAGAAGGTAGTTGAGGTCACAGTTCATTGGCTATATTTAAGAGGGAGTTAGATGTGGCCCTTGAGGCTAAAGGGATCAGGGGGTATGGAGAGAAGGCAGGGATGGGATACTGAGTTGGATGATCAGCCATGATCATCTTGAATGGCGGTGCAGGCTCGAAGGGCCGAATGGTCTCTACTCCTGCACCTATTTTCTATGTTTCTAAACCGGATCACCCGGAGAAAATAAAACCCGGTCACGGGGAGAACATGCAAACTCCGTACAGACAGCAGGGTCGAACCCGGGTAGAGGCAGCGACTCCACCGCTGCGCCATCATGCCTGTATGGTCATGAGTAGTCGCCCAAAGAGTCGCACCCTTTTCTGGTCACCGCTGGATTTTCAACATTTTGAACATTTTTGGCCACTATGACGGGTGCCGACGGTCCTCGTAAATATCGCATAAGTGGGACAGGCCCTTAAGAGAGTGTCGGTGTATGAGTTGATCATTGGTTGGCGGGCCAAAGGATCCGAAGAAGGGTTTCGGCCCGAAACGTTGCCTATTTCCTTCGCTCCATAGATGCTGCCGCACCCGCTGAGTGCACTCTTGTCTACCTTCCATCTTCCAGCATCTGCAGTTCATTCTTGGGCATGTTTCCACCGCTGTATTTCTAAAGTTTCAAAAATTGGAGCCTGGTAGTTGGAATGGAGGGATATGGATCACATGTAAGGAGAGGAGATCTGAGAGATGATCTTGTTTGGCACAGACACGGTGGACGGAAGGGCCTGTTCCTACCAAGAACTGTTTTCTGTTCTAAGTAATCCTGGGGCATTGACAGATTTTTGTTGCTCGAAGTATTGATGGACACAGATCAAAGGTAGGCACTGCGTTTGAGCCACAGATCAGCTTTGATGTAACGAATTGGATAAAAAGAACATCTCCCATTCTTTATGCCCAATGCCAGGTTCTGATGATAGAGTAGCAAATGCTGGTGATCTGGATATGCTCAGATGGTGATTGGAATACTTGGCTTTCTCTACAAAGGATTGGAAAGGGAGAGTTTTGCTTGGCAACACAGGCATTGACGTTTAACCTTGCAGAAGCATGGATGAGTTACAGTATCTTCAAACAGCTAGAGAACGTTGATCTTCCCTCTCCTTCACTAAACACCTCGAAGCCTGTGTCCTTCAATTCAATTCAATTCAATTCAACTTTAATGTCATTGCACAAATACGAGTATGGGTACAACGAAATGCAGTTTAGCGTCAGTCCGTAGTATAGTGCAATATAGAATTTAAAATAAAAATACAGAATAATCAAACAATAATCGAACAATGTGGGCGGAGAGACTGGAGAAATCTATCGGCGGGACTCCGAGTTCAGCAATGTGATTGTATTATTGTAGAAGCTGTTCCTACTGGTACGTGACCTGAGGCTCCTGTACCGCCTCCCTGATGGGAGGAGGGCAAACAGTCCATGGTTAGGGTGGGAGGGGTCTTTGATGATCTTCCCGGCCCGTCTCAGACACCGTTTTCGGTGGAGGGCATCCATGGCAGGGAGCGGGGCACCGATGATGTACTGAGCGGTTTTCACCACCCGTTGTAGTGCCTTCCTGTCCGCTACGGTGCAACTGCTGTACCATACCGTGAAGCAGGTGGTCAGGATACTCTCTATGGTACAGCGGTAAAAGTTGGTCAGGATCTGGGGGGACAGGTGGGCTTTCTTGAGGAAGTAAAGGCGCTGCTGCGCCTTTTTGATCAGGTGTTGAGGGACCAGGACAGATCCTCCGAGATGTGTACCCCGAGGAATTTGTAGTTGGAGACGCGCTCCACCTCAGTCCCGTTTATATGGATGGGGGTATGTCTGCCCCCTCTGATCTTCCTGAAGTCGACAATAATTTCCAACTCCAGTCCATCTGTCTTTGGTTTAGTTTAGAGATACAGCATGGAAACAGGCCCTCCACTACACACACCGATCAACCGCTCACAGTAGTTCTCCATGAGGTGGGAGATTGCAACCTTCAGGAGGACCACCCTGCTTCAACGAATGCAACCAACCCGACGTGCACAAACAAGATCAACTCGAACAAGTTGACCAACAACTTTAGGCTGTGCACGCCGTACATACACAAGAGGAAGAAGGATAGTTCTGTGTTATCCCACTTTTGCAGCCACTCTCCACACAATTTTACAGGGGCAATTTTACAGAGGGGCCCAATTGACCTACGAAACCCGTGCGTCTTTGGGATGTGGGAGGAAACCGGAGCACCCGGAGGAAACCCACGCGGTCACAGAGAGAGTGGGCGCACTCCACACAGACAGCATCTGAGGTTGGGATTGAACCCAGGTCTCTGGGGGCGGGGGGGGGGGGGGGGGGGGCGTTGGCTCCACCAGCGGTTACCTGTACATTCATGGTTAAGGCACCTCATTTTTTACTGTTTAAGAAGGAACGGCAGATGCTGGAAAATCGAAGGTAGACAAAAGTGCCGGAGAAACTCAGCGGGTGCAGCAACATCTATGGAGCGAAGGAAATAGGCAACGTTTATGAAGCGAAGGAATAGGTTTCGGGTCGAGACCAGGAAGCATCTATGGAGCGAAGGAATAGGTGACGTTTCGGGTTGAGACCCTTCCGGGTCTCGACCCGAAACGTCGCCTATTTCCTTCGCTCCATAGATGCTGCCACACCCGCTGAGTTTCTCCAGCATTTTTGTCCATCTTCCTTTTCTACTGTGTGTTTATACATTGGTTTCACATTGGGAGGGCTGAGAGGAAGAGGGGAACATCGACAATAGGCGCAGGAGTAGGCCATTCGGCCCTTCGAGCCAGCACCGCCTTTCAACATGATCACGGCTGATCATCCAAAATAAGTACCCCGTTCCTGCTGTCTCCCCATATCCCTTGATTCCGTTAGCCCTAAGAGCTGTATCTAACTCTCTCTTGAAAACATCCAGTGAATTGGCCTCCACTGCCTTCTGTGGCAGAGAATTCCACAGATTCACAACTCTCTGGGTGAAAAAGTTTTTCCTCATCTCAGTCCTAAATGGCCGACCCCTTATTCTAGGGGGGGGTGGGGGAGGGAGAGGGAGAGAGGGAGAGAGGGAGAGAGAGAGGAGAGGGAGAGAGAGGGAGAGAGGGAGAGAGAGGAAGAGAGGGAGAGAGGGAGAGAGGGAGAGAGAGAGGGAGAGGGAGAGAGAGAGAGAGAGGGAGAGAGAGGGAGAGAGAGAGAGAGAGAGAGAGAGAGAGGGAGAGGGGGAGGGGGGGAGAGGGAGAGAGAGAGAGAGAGAGAGAGAGAGAGAGAGAGAGAGAGAGAGAGAGAGAGAGAGAGAGAGGGAGAGAGGGAGAGAGGGAGAGAGAGAGAGAGAGAGAGAGAGGGAGAGAGAGGGAGAGGGGGAGAGGGAGAGAGGGAGAGACCCAGTTACTCCAGCATTTTGTGTCTTTCTCCTATTTTCCTCTTCTTCTTCTCCTTGTGTGTGACGTACGCAGCCTAAAGTTGTCGGACAACTTGTTCTATTTGATCTTATTTGATTGTGCACGCCGGGTTGATTGCATTGGTTGAAACAGGGCGGGCCACGTAAAGGTTGCAATCTCCCCCCTCCCCTATTTTCCTCTGGTCTTGTATAATAGGTTCTAGATGTGAACACGATGATAGGCTGAGCTCAACAACCATTCCTTGCCTTTCCCCCCTTGTCTCTCACTCCAGGTTCACCAGGACGCCCAGGAGATCGAGGAATGGTGGGGCCGGGTGGTGCACCGGGAGCCCCTGGACCACGGGGTCCCAGAGGCCACATGGGTCTAATGGGCCCCGCCGCTGATCTGCTCTCCGTGAAGCGAGGGAGGCGAGGTCCAGTGGTGAGTATGGTACGGCAACTGCTCTGTCTCCGACCGGAAGGCATTGCAGAGGGTGGTGAAAATTGCCCAACGCATCACCGGTTCCTGGCTCCCCTCCATTGAGTCTGTCCAAAGCAAGCGCTGTCTGCGGAGGGCGCTCAGCATCGCCAAGGACTGCTCTCACCCCAACCATGGACTGTTTACCCTCCTACCATCCGGGAGGCGCTACAGGTCTCTCCGTTGCCGAACCAGCAGGTCGAGGAACAGCTTCTTTCCGGCGGCTGTCACTCTACTCAACAACGTACCTCGGTGACTGCCAATCACCACCTCCCCGGACACTTATTATTTTTTATTCAAATCGTTTGCTATGTCGCTCTTCAAGGGAGATGCTAAATGCATTTCGTTGTCTCTGTACCGTACACTGACAATGACAATTAAAATTGAATCTGAATCTGAATCTGAGTGTTGCAGTGCCTCGCGACAAAGGGTGCGAATCTCGGCCGTGGGTTGAAAACTAACACTTGGGCTTCCACAATGAACCTAATTCACCAAGTTCATTTGGGACTGACATATGATGAAAGAATGGGTCGACTGGGCTAGTACTCACTGGAATTAATCCTGTACATTGGCAAGACCAAGCGGTTTTTTTAAACTCATGGTGTTGCCAGCTTAGTTTTGGAACAGCTCCATCCAAGACAGCAAGAGATTGTAGCAAATTATGGACGCAGCCCAGACCATCGCACAAACCAACCTCCCTTCTATTGAATCCATCATCTACACCTCACGCTGCCTCGACAAGGCCAGCAGCATCATCAAGGACCAGTCGCACCCCGGCCACTCCCTCTTCTCCCCTCTCCCATCGGAGTGTGAAAAGGCACACCTCCAGATTCTGGGACAGTTTCTTCCCAGAGCTGTTATCAGGCAACTGAACCATCCTGCCACAACCAGAGAGCAGTGCTGAACTACTATCTACCTCATTGGTGACCCTCGGACTATCTTCGATCGGATTTTGCTGGCTTTACCTTGCACTCAACGTTATTCCCTTATCATGTATCTGTACACTGTAAATGGATCGATTGTAATCATGTGTTGTCTTTCCGCTGGCTGGTTAGCCCGCAACAAAAGCTTTTCGCTGTACCTCGGTACACGTGACAATAAACTAACCTGAACTGAACTGAAATAAGCTGCTCTGATCCCTGGGGAGATTTGCACAGGCTTCCCTTACCCATTAATGGAGTAACTTGCCATTGTAAGTTGTGCACTCAGATGTAAATATATGATACACTTTAAACATATCTATTTCATTTCTAGGGTGCAACTGGGACTCCGGGGAAGAATGGAATGAAGGTACAGTAATATTTAACTCCTGAGCAGGAGTTCTTTTTTGTTAAGAATCCTCTTTAGAGCCTGTTTCAAGATTTCGACTCGAGACTTTAGAGACTGCAGCATGGAAACGGGACCTTCGACCCACTCAGTCCACACCGACCAGCGATCACCCCTGTCCACTAGCACTAATCCCTACCCACTAGGGATCATTTACAGGGTTTCGGCCCGAAACGTTGCCTATTTCCTTCGCCCCATAGATGCTGCTGCACCCGCTGAGTTTCTCCAGCTTTTTTGTGTACCTTCGATTCTCCAACATCTGCACAGTTCCTTCTTAAACAGGGGTAATTTACAATTTTGCTGAAACCAATTTGCCGACAAACCTTTGGTGATACACATCAAGATAGTCATCGAATTGCTGCCAAGTTGAATGTAAGCGGCTATTTTACATACTAGACAAAAATGCTGGAGAAACTCAGCGGGTGCAGCAGCATCTATGGAGCGAAGGAAATAGGCAACGTTTCGTCCCGAAACCCTTCGGGTTTCGACCCGAAACGTTACCTATTTCCTTTGGGTTTCGGCCCCGAAACGTCGCCTATTTCCTTCGCTCCATAGATGCTGCTGCACCCTGCTGAGTTCCTCCAGCATTTTTGTCTACCTTCGATTTTCCAGCATCTGCAGTTGCTTCTTAAATATTTTACGTACTAAATGACGCTGATTCGTGATGGCTTGGAACAGCAAAGTGGCTCGCTTGGGTATTGGAGAGGGCAGTGGAACAAGGAACTAGATGCTGGAATCTTGAACAAAAGCCAAAGTGCTGGAGTAACTGAGCAGGTCAGGCAGCATCTCTGGAGGATATGGATAGGCAATGTTTCAAAAGAACGGTCCCAAGAAAGGTTTCAGAAGAATGCTGTGGAGGACAAGTCAAAGGGATATATTTAAGGCAGAGATAGATGTTATTCTTTATTATTGCCAGCGTCAGGGTTTATGGGGAGAAGGCAGGAGAATGGGGATGGGAGGGAGAGATAGATCAGCCATGATTGAATGGGGGAGTAGACTGGATGGGCCGAATGGCCTAAATCTGCTCCTATCACTTATTAACGTACATGCCATACACCTTCTTCGCTACACTGTCCACTTGATGCCCCTGTCCCACTTAGGAAACCTGAACGGAAACCTCTGGAGACTTTGCGCCCCACCCAAGGTTTCCGTGCGGTTCCCGGAGGTTGCAGGTGGTTGCCGGAGGTTGCAGGTGGTGGAAGCAGGCAGGGAGACTGACAAAAACCTCCGGGAACCGCACGGAAACCTTGGGGAAGACTAACTCTGCTCAAGTCACTTATGAGCTGAAGACCTTATGTTTTTTCATAATTTAGTTAGAAAATGCAAATGCTGCTGCAGAAGGAGTATCTACTATTCAGAATGAGTGATAAGGCACTTCTGTTTTCAAAGGCCATGAAACAAAACTGGGAGAGATGACTTTGTTTGCATGTGGTTTAAGTGACAACTATTAACTTGTAAACCTTGCTGTTGCTTTCTAGGGAGACCGGGGACTGCCTGGCCCAAGGGGACTACCGGTAAGAAAACCGAGCGTGCCTTAATGTAAGGTGGACAAACATGCTGGAGGTTGCAGGTACAGCGGGTGCAGCAGCATCTATGAAGCGAAGGAAATAGGCGACGTTTCGGGTCGAGACCCTTCTTCAGACTGATGTGGGGGTGATGTGGGGGGCGGGAAGAAGAAAGGAAGAGGCGGAGACAGTGGGGTGTAGGGGTGCTGGGAAGAGGAGGGGAAAGAGGGATTACCTGAAATTGGAGAATTCAATGTTCACACCGCTGGGGTGTAAAATGAACGTAATGTGCGTTTCAGTCAGAATCATTTTTCTGTGGGTGGTTATATGATAGGCTAGAGGGCATGGCCTTAAAATGAGTGGCAGCGTTTTAAGAGAACTCTTACCTAACCATCTTACGTTTGGTGTTTTCAATTGACACATTCCTCACTGCCTGTATATGTGTGAAGATGTGTTTCCTCACATTGGGACAGAAGGAAGGGGAAATATTGGGGTCTGGCTGGGAATTAGAGAGCTGAGAGGAACACTCAGTGATACAAGTGCATAGGGTCGGAACAAGTGCAGATGCTGGTTTGAAACCGAAGATGGATACATAAAGGGCATGTCCCACTTTCATGACCTAATTCACCACCTCTGCCGAGTTTGCCCTTGACTCATACTCGCAGCATGGTCGTCACAAGGTCGTAGCTAAGTCGTAGCAGGATGTGACACTAGTCGTAGGCACTCGTGGCATCTAGTAGCTCGGGGCATTTTTCTAACCTGATGAAAAATGCCCACGAGTAAAAAAGGTCGTGAATTGGGTCCTGAAAGTGGGACAGGCCATTAACTCAGCGGGACAGGCAGCTTCTCTTCAGAGAAGAAACAGATGATATTTCAGGTCGAGACCCTTCTTCAGGCTGGAGGCTGAAGTCTGAAGAAGGGTCTCGTCCCGAAACATCGCCTGTTCCTTTTTCTCCAGAGATGCTGTCTGTCCGGCGAAACAAACGGAAGTTGGAACGTTGCAGGGAGCGAAAGTTACAGGTAAGATATGGTGGGTGGTTTCTGTGTTGAATGGAAATGCTCCATAGATTTCCAAAGAGGCTTGACAGACTAAAAAGAGCATAAATAGGCATAACCAGCCATGTCACAATAAATATCAAGACTTGGCTCCTCTAATCCTCGAGCACACACATGCCTTCTCCCACACCACGAGCTACCAAGCATGGCAACACTCTGAGACTGATCCAAGTGCTGGCCTTTATAAATCAGAGCATTGAGTATAGAAGTTGGGATGTAATGTTAAAATTGTACAAGGCATTGGTGAGGCCAATTCTGGAGTATGGTGTACAATTTTGGTTGCCTAATTATAGGAAGGATGTCAACAAAATAGAAAGAGTACAGAGGAGATTTATTAGAATGTTGCCTGGGTCTCAGCAACTAAGTTACAGAGAAAGGTTGAACAAGTTAGGTCTTTGTTCTCTGGAGCGCAGAAGGCTAAGGGGGGACTTGATAGAGGTCTTTAAAATGATGAGAGGGATAGACAGAGTTGACGTGGATAAGCTTTTCCCACTGAGAGTAGGGAAGATTCAAACAAGAGGACATTACTTGAGAATTAAGGGACAGAAGTTTAGGGGTAATATGAGGGGGAACTTCTTTGCTCAGAGAGTGGTAACTGTGTGGAATGAGCTTCCAGTGGAAGTGGTGGAGGCAGGTTCGATTTTATCATTTAAAAATAAACTGGATAGTTATATGGACGGGAAAGGAATGGAGGGTTATGGTCTGAGTGCAGGTGGATGGGACTAGGTGAGAGTAAGTGTTCGGCACGGACTAGAAGGGCCAAGATGGCCTGTTTCTGTGCTGTAATTGTTATATGGTTATAAATCATTTGCAACCTTGGTGTGGGATTTCACAGTCAGATCAGTTGCAGGGCATATCTCCACACCATCCCCACCTCTGCCTCTATCTATCTCTGCCTCAACTCATCAGCTACAGAAACCCTCATCCACGTCTCGTTAACTCACTATAAACATCGATTCATGGATTGTTCTCTATGCAAACTAAAACTCAAAGGGTCTCGACCCCGAAACGTCACCCATTCCTTCCCTCCAGAGATGCTGCCTGTCCCGCTGAGTTACTCCAGCAGGGTTTGTGTCCATCTTCGGTGTAAACCAGCATCTGCAGTTCCTTCCCACACAGAAACTCCACTGCCCCCCATGCACGGAACTGCATGACTCTGCACTGTAGGTGGGACACCTTCCTGCACCCTCGGCAACACTTGCACAAAGGCAACAGCTGCTGCACCTGGAAATACTTTGTGCTCTCTCCAGTTTAATGGGACTTTGATGTTACACATCATAGATTGCTGACGTGCACAGGTGCCTTTAACTTCAGCACAGGAAGTCTAAGAAAGCATTAAAGATGAAACAACAACAGGAATGGAATTTGCAGCAGGTAGGGGAAAGAAAAGGTCAGGTTTTTTTCTGTGCCTGAACATTGTGCAAATGTGAGTGTAGGAAGGAACTGCAGATGCGGGTTTAAACCGAAGATAGGCACAAAAAGCTGGAGTAACTCAGCTGGGACAGACGGCATCCACTCACTATCCTATCCACGCTAGGGACAATTTTCAATTTTACCGAAGCCAATTCACCTGCACGTCCCTGGAGTGTGGGAGGAAGCCGAAGATCCCGGAGAAAACCCACGCAGGTCACGGGGAAAACGTGCAAACTCCGTTACAGACGCCACCCGTAGTCAGGATCGAACCCGGGTCTCTGGCGCTGTGAGGCAGCGACTCTACCGCTGTGCCACCATGACGCCCCGGGTATATGCAGACATTATTCAAAGGTTAAAATGATTTGACTAAAGACACGAAGGGAAACAGATCGGAGGTCGAATTTCGGTTGATTGGAGAGTCTCGGGCAGCCCCTAATTCATAGGAGCGAAGGAAATAGGCAACGTTTTGAGCCGAAACATTTCTTCAGACTGAAGAATGGTTTCGGCCCCGAAACGTTGCCTATTTCCTTCAGATTCAGATTCAGATTCAGATTCAATTTTAATTGTCATTGTCAGTGTACAGTACAGAGACAACAAAATGCATTTAGCATCTCCCTGGAAGAGCGACATAGCAAACGATTTGAATAAATAATAATAAGTGTCCGGGGGGGGGGTGGTGATTGGCAGTCACCGAGGTACGTTGTTGAGTAGAGTGACAGCCGCCGGAAAGAAGCTGTCCCTCGACCTGCTGGTTCGGCAACGGAGAGACCTGTAGCGCCTCCCGGATGGTAGGAGGGTAAACAGTCCATGGTTGGGGTGAGAGCAGTCCTTGGCGATGCTGAGTGCCCTCCGCCTTCCCTCCATAGATGCTGCTGCACCCGCTGTGTTTCTCCAGCACCTTTGTCTACCCTAATTCATAGGGTGGTGTTGTGATGATTGTTGGGAAGAAGCTATTCCTGAACCTGAATATTCTTGGGTCGATGCGTTATTGGATTTTGTATCTTTTCATTGTGCAGGGTCCACCTGGGTCGTTTGATTTCCTGCTGCTGATGATGGCGGACATCAGACACGATATCATCGAACTGCAGGAGCGGGTGTTTGGGGAACGGCGGGGAATCACTCTCGACACGCTGCCCTGGGACTCACAAGACATGGGGTCTGGCCACGAGGAGACCATTCCCACAGAGTCTTCCAGTCCCAACAGGTGACCACATCTCCTCTGCTCCACCCTGCGCGGAGCCATGGCCTCATTGTATTCTTCTGAGAGTTAGTCAGATCAATCAATATCCATGGATCGATCGTGCCACAAACTACTTGTCGGAACAGAGTGAATGTACCACGCTTTGCTGCCACATGTTTCAAAGAGGGAATGTAACCTGCATTGATCCCACTGACAGACCAGTTTTTATCACTCTATCCTCTATTGCATACCTCAACCATTAACAACATCATGCTTCTTTACAAAGATTCACTGTGTATCTTCATAAGTTTGTGAGTCATGGGAGCAGAATTAGACCATTCGGGCCATCGTGGTTGATCAATTTCCCCCCATTTTCCAGCCTTCCCCCCATAAAGGGCCTGTCCCACCAGCATGCGATAGCGTGGTCCCTTGAGGCGTACAGCCGCGCGGTCCCACTGCGAACCGCGGAGGCGTATGGAGCTGTGTGGGGCTGGTCCCAACATCGCACGGGGCTCCGAAAACCCCACACTGTCCGAAGACTCCGCACGCTAACGGGCTGTCGGCCCACAGGCGCATTGAGGGCGTACGCAGCTTCTTGACGGCGTACGCATAGCGAGTGGCGTTGCACGATGACGTCACAGCCCGGCGCCGTGCGACGACCAAATTCAGTCGGCTCACCTCCTGCCCAGCTGATTGGTGTGTATGACGTAAATTACGTCCCGCGCGAATTTGCGAATTTGCGCGTACTTACCGCGAACTTAGCGTGAACTCCGCTTCCGTTTAGTCGCGCCAAACGTGCAGTCGCATGCTGGTGGAACAGGCCCTTAACCTTGAATCCAGTTCCTCACCGACCCTGTATCTCACCCGTTGACGTCTCATCCGACAGTCTGGATCTGATCCTGACCCAAAGCCTCCTCACCACACTCGCTTTCACACCACGTCTGTGGCCACTTCGACCAACAAATCCTGTACGAATGAAGCACTTGGAATGTCTTATTTTGCTGAAAGTTTGTTGTAAATAGCTGCTAGCTCCTGATGGTTGGTTAATATCAGTCTTAGCGCAATGGTTAGCACTCACTGAGTTAAGAGACTTAACTCACGGCTATCAATCCCACTGCTAACATGTCAATGTAGATTGCTACAGGCTGATATATTAACGCAGAATATGCCCTCAATTACATGTGTTACTGAGGAACTGCATTTCACACTATGCTTTACGGAGGTTTTTTACTGTGGACTTGGAACACGCAGGCAGGTTCCCAAAACTTGTGTATAAATATTTCTTTGTAAAGTGTATGTAGAATTGTCACAGCCCCAGAGGAAGTCTTTCACCTAAAGTAGACTCAAAGTTCTGGAGCAACTCAATGGGTCAGGCAGCATGTTGTTCAAGAAGGAACTGCAGATGCTGGAAGATCAAAGGTACACAAAATTGCTGGAGAAACTCAGCGGGTGCAGCAGCATCTATGGAGCGAAGGAAATAGGCGACGTTTCGGGCCGAAACCCTTCTTCAGACTGATGGGGGGTGGTGGGGGGGGGAGAAGGAAGGAAAAGGGGAGGAGGAGGAGCCCGAGGGCGGGCGGATGGGTTACAGAGTTACTCCTGCACTTTGTGTCTGATTGTGTAAACCAGCATCTGCAGTTGCTTGTGGTTGTCCAAAGGGGCTGTCCCACTTAGGAGATTTTTTCGGCAACTGGACTCCCCCTACGACAATGTCTACAACAATCTACCTCCCAGGCGACGGCAAGCTACAGCAAGCTACCGACAACCGGCGACTGATTAGGACGTCCACCTTCGATAACCTACGCTAAGGACAATTCAGTCGCCGGTACCTGTCGGCGGTTGACGTAGGTTGATGTAGGCAGTCGCTAATGGAATTCATCATTCAGATGTCAGCACTGGCAACAACCCACGTCATCCTGGTGACAGCACCTACGTCAGGCTATGGTCGTTGGCGTCAAGCCCACAGGCAGTGACTGTCGCCAAAAAGCTTTGAACATTTCAAAATCCAGCGGCAAGTTTTTTCTGCAGTTGTATAGGGCTCTGGTGAGACCACGTCTGGAGTATTGCGTCCAGTTTTTGGTCTCCTAATTTGAGGAAGGACATCCTTGTGATTGAGGCAGTGCAGCGTAGGTTCACGAGATTGATCCCTGGGCTGGCGGGACTGTCATATGAGGAAAGAGTGAAAAGACTAGGCTTGTATTCGCTGGAGTTTAGAAGGATGAGGGGAAATTTTATAGAAACATACAAAATTATAAAAGGGCTGGACAAGCTAGATGCAGGAAAAATGTTCCCAATGTTGGGCGTGTCCAGAACCAGGGGCCACACAGTTAGAATAAAGGGGAGGTCATTTAAGACTGAGGTGAGAAAAAACTTTTTCACCCAGAGAGTTGTGAATTTATGGAATTCCCTGCCACAGAGGGCAGTGGAGGCCAAGTCACTGGATGGATTTAAGAGAGAGTTTTAAGATAGAGCTCTAGGGGCTAGTGGAATCAATGGATATGAGGAGAAGGCAGGCACGAGTTATTGATAGGGGACGATCAGCCATGATCACAAAGAATGGCGGTGTTGGCTCGAAGGGCCGAATGGCCTCCTCCTGCACCTATTTTCTATGTTTCTATGTTTTTATGACCAGAAAAAAGGTACGACTCTTTGGGCGACTGAGGGGGCCATACAGGCGACACCCTGGAGACCATGTGGCGATTGCCTAAAAAATTGCCTAAGTGGGACAGGGTCATAAGTGGTGCATGAACTTCAGTCTTCTTCTTTGGAGTTTTTGTTTCATGTCTGTTTCAACATTGGCAATTGCTACTCCACTTCAAATGTGATTAGTTGTATATTCATGTTGTGACATTTTAAGGAGTGTTGTAAATGCGGAGGATTTATATGGAAAAGATCTGCACAGTTTACATCACGGCACCTGATACAGTGTTCAAATGCTGATTGATTTGTAGCATTCAAATGACTGCACAACCCTCTGTTATTTTTTAACAAAAAGGGCTAGCCCATTTAATAAAGTTGACAAAAAAAAAGTAACTGTGTGTGTGTTCATTAAACTCTCAGCTCCACAGTGTGGAAAGAGGCCCTTCGACCCACCGAGCCCATGTTGACCATCAATCGCACGGACACTAGTTCTGTCCGTCAGACTGGGGACAATTTACAGCAGCCAATTTACCTACAAACCTGCATGTTGTTGGGAAGCGGGAGGAAACCGGAGCGCCCGGAGGAACCCACGCGGGCACAGGGAGTACGCACAAACTCCCCCTCAGTCAGGATCGAACCCGGGTCTCTGGCGCTGTGATGCAGCAGTGCTCACAACATAAGCATGTCACACAATGGGTGGTGGGTGTATGGAACAAGTGGCCAGAGGAGGTAGCTGAGGCAGGGGGACTCTCGCAGCGTTTAAGAAACAGGTACATGGATAGAAACATAGAAACGTAGAAAATAGGTGCAGGAGGAGGCCATTCGGCCCTTCGAGCCTTCACCGCCATTCGATATGATCATGGCTGATCATCCAACTCAGTATCCCATCCCTGCCTGCCTGCCCTGATCCCTTTAGCCACAAGGGCCACATCTAACTCCCTCTTAAATATAGCCAATGAACTGTGTGGCCTCAACTACCTTCTGTGGCAGAGAATTCCACAGATTCACCACTCTCTGTGTGAAAACATGTTTTCCTCATCTCGGTCCTAAAAGACTTCCCCCTTATCCTTAAACTGTGTGACCCCTAGTTCTGGACTTCCCCAACGTCGGGAATAATCTTCCTGCATCTAGCCTGTCCAACCCGTTAAGAATTTTGGATAGGACAGGTTTGGAGGGATGTAGGTCAAACGGGGGCAGGTGGGACTAGCGTAACTGGGATATGTTAGCCAGTGTGGGCAAGTTGGGCCAAAGGGCCTGTTCCCCTCTATAAACTACTGTATCTGCAAGAACCACATCTCACTAATGCACAGGGCTTTCTTAGACAGCAGAGGAACACACACACACACACGCACCCTAGACTCTAATTATAGATAACATCCAGTCTTAATTCCTGCTGTCACGAATTCTGATGTCAACACTTAACTTTGTAAATTGCTATGTCAACAATTCCCTTTGTCAGTGTGCAATTTCAGATTCTGGTATGGAGGTGAACCTGCCCTTCATCCAACCACACCTCGTACATGAAGATTATCTCATAGTTATCACACAAACGCACGGTACGTCACTGGCTGTGTACCATATCTATTAAAGATATTTCAAAGAAGGTTATGTTCTTGACACAACCTTGCAACTTATTTCAGTCCAGTTTAAATTTGAGATGCGGCATGGTTTCCATCTGGTTTGTGGTCACAAATAACAAGGTACAGCAAAAAGCTTTTGTGGTGTGCTAACCAGTCAGCAGAAAGGCGATACATGATTACAAGCCTATTTCCTTCGCTCCATAGATGCTGCTGCACCCGCTGAGTTTCTCCAGCACTTTTGTGTACCATCGATTTTCCAGCATCTGCAGTTCCTTCTTAAACACATGATTACAATTGATCCATTTACAATGTATAGATACATGGAACTAGGCCACCGAGCCCATCTATCACCCCATTTACACTGGTTCTATGTTATCCCACTTTCTCATCCGCTTCCTACGCACTAGGGGCAATTTGACCGACAAACCTGCACGTCTTTGGGATGTGGGAGGAAACCGGAGAACCCAGAGGAAAGCTATGCGGTCACAGGGAGAGCATGCAAACTCCTCGCAGACAGTAGTACACAGTGGACACTATGCCACGTTGTTTTCTTGTAAAATGTACAATGATGTTCCTTGCACTTCATGATGTTGCCATCATGCCTCTGCTTCACTGCCACACACTGCTTGTCCAGGGCACATTCACAACAATAGACAATAGGTGCAGGAGTAGGCCATTCGGCCCTTCAAGCCAGCACCGCCATTCATTGTGATCATGGCTGATCATCCCCAATCAGGACCCCGTTCCTGCCTTCTCCCCATCTCCCCTGACTCCGCTATCTTCAAGAGCCCTATCTAGTTCTTTCTTGAAAGCACCCAGAGAACCGGCCTCCACCGCCCTCTGAGGCAGAGAATTCCACAGACCCACAACTCTCTGTGAGAAAAAGTGTTTCCTCGTCTCCGTTCTAAATGGCTTACCCCTTATTCTTAAACTGTGTGGCCCCTGGTTCTGGACTCCCCCAACATCGGGAACATGTTTCCTGCCTCTAGCGTGTCCAAACCCTAACAATTAAAAAGAACACAACACACAATAGAATTTAACATAAACATCCACCACAGCATTCTTCACTGTGATGGAAGGCAATAAAGTCAAGTCAGTCTTTGTTCACCTTGGTGCAGTGAAAAGGTTTGTTTTGCACGCTATCCAAACAGATCAGATAAGAAATACAATCAAATACAAGTCAAACTCAAGTACAATAGGCAGAGCAAAGGGTGCAGAACATTACACAGGGCACAGGATATAGGATTGTGGAGTATAGTAGTCTGGAGATAGGTCTCAACCCGAAACATCAACTATTCCTTCTCTCCAGAGATGCTGCCTGACCCGCTGAGTAACTCCAGCATTTTGTGTCTATCTTCGGTGTAAACCAGCATCTGTTATTCCATCCAACACATTTTGATGATGATATTGATAAACATGTAGTTATGGATCCTACAGCGGAGCAAGACAGACCACTCCTTCTAAACGCAATGGGCTGACGTGTAGTACGCAACGGAGCTGAGCATGGGCCTATTTTTCATCCATTTCAGTAACCCGACCCGACCCGACTCGCAGTGTAATCAACGTTGCGGGGGAACAGTTTGTGTTAATAAATTAAAATTCTGAAAATGAGGAGAAGATTTTTCCCAAATAACTTTGATTTTTACGAGGATGGTTCCGTAACCGGCTTCCGTCTCCGCACTAGTTATCGTTGCTCCGCTACGGGATCTTTGGTGCGGAGACGGAAGACGGTTACGGAAATGGGGCCGAAAATGACCCACGAATCTGCCCGTGACCGTACTCCGTCTTTTTCGTCGAGTGCGCCGTCTTGCTCGCTGTAGGATCTTTGGTGACAATGAAGTCATGAGCATATATTGCCAGGTTGGTACATTGTAATATGACGGAGGAATGACCTATTCGCCTGCCAACGTAGTCATTCTCGGTGTTAGACTGTCCTCTCCATACTCCTTTTTTTTTTTTTTTTTTTTTACAACAAAATTTATTAAATTATTAAAAATAATATTTACACTACAATAAAACAAGCCAGAACCCACCACCATAATACAATACAAACATGTATCCATAATAAACTACTATACAACTATGATACAATCCTTATACAAAACCCTCCCTAAAAACTCACTTTTATTCACTGGCTTTCGACACTGGCTGAGACATTGTTCCTGTTTTAGTGCTTTTAATGTCTTTTAATTTTTTACTGTTTTTATAGTCCTGTCGTCTTAATGGTTTTAGTAGTTTGTAATAACTTTTTGTTGATTTCCCATGTACAGCACTTTGTGGTAACTGATGTTGTCTAAAAGCGCTTTATAAATAAAGTTATTATTATTATTATTATTGAGGATACATTCAACACTCTCCATACTCCTTAGAGGTTGTAGGTTTGGAAGGTAAAGAGGTGAATTTTGCTCACGTCCACCATTTAAACACTAGATAGTCCCTGACACTGTAGTTTAGTTTCTTGGACAAAATCGCTGGAGAAACTCAGCGGGTGCGGCAGCATCTATGGAGCGAAGGAAATGGGCAACGTTTCGGGACGAAACCCAAAGGAAATAGGCAACGTTTCGGGTCGAAACCCGAAGGGTTTCGGGACGAAACGTTGCCGATTTCCTTCGCTCCATAGATGCTGCCGTACCCGTTGAGTTTCTCCAGCAATTGTGTCCACCTTCAATTTTCCAACATCTGCAGTTCCTTCTTGAATAATTTAGTTTCTTAGTTTAGAGATACAGTGCAGAAACCGGAACCGGATTCCACGCTGTATCTCTAAACTAAAAGCTAAGCCCTGTCCCACTTTCACGAACTAATTCACGAGCTTATTTTGACTAGTGGATATTTTTCGTCAGGCTAGAAAAAACCGCCCCGACCTACTTGATGCCACGAGTACCTACGACTAGCATCACGACCTACCTACGACCTCCTGACGACCATGCTGCGAGTATGAGTCAAGGGCAAACTGGGCAGGGGTCGTGAATTGGGTCGTGAAAGTGGGACAGGCCCTTAACATAGAAACATAGAAAATAGGTGCAGGAGTAGGTCATTCGGCCCTTCGAGTCTGCACCGCCATTCAATATGATCATGGCTGATCATCCAACTCAGTATCCCGTACCTGCATATATATGGTCCATGTTATATAGGCACACTGAATGGTTCTGTATTTATGCTTACAATATTCTGTTGTGCTGCAGCAAAGCAAGCAAGAATTTCATTGTCTTTTCAGATTCAGATTCAGATTCAGATTCAATTTTAATTGTCATTGTCAGTGTACAGTACAGAGACAACGAAATGCATTTAGCATCTGCCTTGAAGAGCGACATAGCAAACGATTTGAATAAATAATAATAAGTGTCCGGGGGGGGGGGGTGATTGGCAGTCACCGAGGTACGTTGTTGAGTAGAGTGACAGCCGCCGGAAAGAAGCTGTTCCTCGACCTGCTGGTTCGGCAACGGAGAGACGTGTAGCGCCTCCCGGATGGTAGGAGGGTAAACAGTATATGGTTGGGGTGAGAGCAGTCCTTGGCGATGCTGAGCGCCCTCCGCAGACAGCGCTTGCTTTGGACAGGCTCAATGGAGGGGAGCGAGGAACCGGTGATGCATTGGGCAATTTTCACCACCCTCTGCAATGCCTTCCGGTCGGAGACAGAGCAGTTGCCATACCATACTGTAATGCAGTTGGTAAGGATGCTCTCGATGGTGCAGCGGTAGAAGTTCACCAGGATCTGAGGAGACAGATGGAACTTCTTCAGTCTCCTCAGGAAGAAGAGACGCTGATGAGCCTTCTTGATCAGAGTAGAGGTATTGTGGGTCCAAGAGAGGTCATCGGAGATGTTGACTCCCAGGAACCTGAAGCTAGAAACACGTTCCACCTCCGTCCCGTTAATGTGGATGGGGGGTGTGCGTGCCGCGTGGACTTCAGAGTAGGCCATTCGGCCCTTCGAGCCTGCACCACCATTCAATATGATCATGGCTGATCATCCGACTCAGTATCCTGTACCTGCCTTCTCTCCATACCCCCTGATCCCTTTAGCCACAAGGGCCACATCTAACTCCCTCTTAAATATAGCCAATGAACTGTGGCCTCAACTACCTTCTGCGGCAGAGAATTCCAGAGATTCACCACTCTCTGTGTGAAAAATGCTTTCCTCATCTCGGTCCTAAAAGATTTCCCCCTTATCCTTAAACTGCGACCCCTTGTCCTGGACTTCCCCAACATCGGGAACAAACTAATGGGACAGGAGGAGAAAAAGGAAACACTGTCACAAAGTGAGAAAGACCATATGGCCCTAAATCTCCTCCTCCCGACAGACCTGCCCACTGAAATGAAGCCTCTTCAATTTGTTCAATGAGTTGAGGAAGTTTTAATAAAACAGGCCAATCTTGCAGGCAGGAGATACAGACCTTTGTTAGTCTGCAATCAAACCAACGCACAACAGATCAATCTCCGTTGCAATCTGTGCTATTCAGCACAGTCACGTTACATTCCATGGGTGACATATTTTGGAAATGGAACAACATGTTTCAAAATAACTTAATCTACCTTGTAGCATCTGCTTGCAGCTGCCAAACCTATTCTTCCCCGGAAAGCAGTCTGCCTTTTTCTTAAAGTTATTAATGGATGTAACTCATTGAAACATATAAGATTGTTAAGGGCTTGGACACGCTAGAGGCAGGAAACATGTCCCCGGTATTGTGGGAGTCCAGAACCAGGGGCCACACACAGTTTGAGAATAAGGAGTAGGCCATTTAGAACAGAGACGAGGAAACACTTTTTCTCACAGAGAGTGGTGAGTCTGTGGAATTCTCTGCCTCAGAGGGTGGTGGAGGCAGGTTCTCTGGATGCTTTCTAGAGAGAGCTAGATAGGGCTCTTAAAGATAGCAGAGTCAGGGGATACGGGGAGAAGGCAGGAACGGGGTACTGATTGGGGATGATCAGCCATGATCACATTGAATGGCGGTGCTGGCTCGAAGGGCCAAATGGCCTACTCCTGCACCTATTGTCTATTGTCTATTGTAACCAATTACAATAACTAATTATTTTTCATAAATCTTCATCTTTGTATCTGCCCTGTGCTGAGAAGGGAGGAGAGGCACAACATGTCAGAGTAACTGAGGGGGTCAGGCAGCATCACTGGAGTGAAGACCCCCCTCACTTACTCTAACCTCACCCCCTCTGAACGCACAGCCCTCCACTCATTCTGCAGCAACGCCAACATTATCATCAAACCCGCCACCAAGCGATGTGCCGTGGTAATTTGGCGAGCTGGTTGTTGCAGTCTTCAGGCTCCTGTACCTTCTACCTGGAGGTAGCAGGGAGATGAGTGTGTGGCCAGGATGGTGTGGGTCCTTGATGATACTGCCAGCCTTTTTGAGGCAGCGACTGCGACCTCTACTGCACCGAGGCCAGGCGACAACTCTCGGACACCTCCTCCCACTCACCTGGCAGGTGAGCACCAGGCCATTATCTCACAGGGACTGCTCCACTGAGAACAGGGGCTTGGTTCCCATTGCGTGTTGCTGCTTTAAAACTGCTGACATTATCGAGCATCCACGAGAATTTCAAATTAGTTACTATTTTAAATGTTCCACACCTTGCCTCTTGGTATCTCTGTCAACATGCATCACCCACACTTGACCACGTGGTCCAGAGTGAATTTATAGACAATAGACAATAGGTGCAGGAGTAGGCCATTTGGCCCTTCTAGCCAGCACCACCATTCAATGTGATCATGGCTGATCATCCCCAATCAGTACCCTGTTCCTGCCTTCTCCCCATATCCCTTGACTCTGCTATTTTTAAGAGCCCTATCTAACTCTCTCTTGAAAGCATCCAGAGAACCGGCCTCCACCGCCCTCTGAGGCAGAGAATTCCACAGACTCACCACTCTCTGTGAGAAAAAATGTTTCCTCGTCTCCGTTCAAAATGGTTTACTCCTTATTCTTAAACTGTGTGTGGCCCCTGGTTCTGGACTCCCCCGACATCGGGAACATGTTTCCTGCCTCTAGCGTGTCCAAGCCCCTTAACAATCTGTACTTGGCTCACAGGTTGGCATGAAGGACCTGTTTCCGTGCTGTATCTCGAAAATTAAAACTAAAAACTGAAAAGTATTATTACAGCATTCAATGGGAATGGCACGAGGGGTTTGTTTGGTATGTCAATCTCGCTGTTATCCTCCATCACAGGAATTCAAATTGATAATCTCCGCAAGGGCACATGAAGGGCAATAAAAGTTCCCTCGCATGGATGGTTACGATGCTTGATTTTTTAAATCGTAATCAGTAATCGTAAGAATGCAAGATAACGAAGCACAACAACTGCTTACACACAGACAGTGAGAGAGACACATCATGTTGTGTCAAGTATCATTATCAAAGATAGACCCAAAATGCTGTAAGGCCCCTGTCCCACTTAGGAAACCTGAACGGAAACCTCTGGAGACTTTGCGCCCCACCCAAGGTTTCCGTGCGGTTCCCGGAGGTTTTTGTCAGTCTCCCTACCTGCTTCCACTACCTGCAACCTCCGGCAACCACCTGCAACCTCCGGGAACCGCACGGAAACCTTGGGTGGGGCGCAAAAGTCTCCAGAGGTTTCCGTTCAGGTTTCCTAGGTGGCATTATACTCAGCGGGACAGGCAGCATCTCTGGAGAGAAGTAATGGGTGATGTTTCAGGTCGAGACCCTTCTTCAGACTGACAGTCAGGGGGAAAAGGAAACGAGAGATATGGAAGGGCAAGGTGTGAAAATGAGACATCAAAGTACTCCAGCATTTTGTGTCTATCTTCGGTTTAAACCAGCATCTGCAGTTCCTTCCTGCACAAGTATTATTGTACCATGTACTACAAGCATGATGAGGTCAAGGGACATTGAAAATCTGACTGAGGCAGCATCACGGGACATGAACTCAATCAAACACTCAACAAAATAAATCATCCATAAATCACACAAAAAATTCTGCTGGACAGTAAAAAGAAACAAAATAACTGTGTAAAGGGACACAAGTTGGAAAAAAACAAAACTCCGTGGAATGCAAGTGATGGCCATTGTTCATTCATAGAGTGATTCAGTGTGGAAACAGCTCTATCTTTGTAGTTCTGAAGGGTCCCCACCCAAAACATCACCTATCCATATTCTCCAGAGATGTTGCTTGACCTACTGAGTTACTCCAGCACTTTGCGGCCTCTTGTGCAGAACAAAGCATCTGCATGTCCATGTTTCTAGTTTTCTAGTTACCAACTTCGTGAAAATATATCAACCAAAACCTATCATGGAGAAAAACTGAATGATGATTTCAGTTCAGTAACTTTTCATCAGAATCTTGATGGACATAGTTATTGACCTGGAATGTTGCCCCTGATTCTGTCTCCACAGATGCAGCGGGACCTCCTGAACCTTTCAAGCACCTGCACGTCTTTGGAGTGTGGGAGGAAACCGGCACACCCGGACAAAACCCACGCGGTCAGGGGGAGAGAGTGCAAACTCTGCACAGACAGCGCCCATAGTCAGGATCGAACCCGAATCTCTGGCGCAGTAAAAGCCCTGTCCCACTGTACGAGTTCATTCCAAGAGCTCTCCCAAGTTTTAAAAAAATCAAACTCGTGGTAAGCACGGAGAATGAACGTAGCGGGTACGTCGGAGCTCGGGGACATCTCTTAGAGCTCGTAACGCTGATGTCAGGTACTCGGGAAGACTCGCTAACGGCAGGTAAGCACGGGAAGACGTGTGAAGATTTTTCAACATGTTGAAAAATGTCCAGGAGAGCCCCGAGTACCGACGAGTGGACATTGCCGTAAATCTCCGAGTTCGAAACAGGGCAAACTCGTGAGAGCTCTGGGAATGAACTCGTACCGTGGGACAGGGATATAACGCGGCAACTCTACCGCTGTGCCAGAGAAAAGTTTCTCATGAATTTTTTACCAGTTTATTAAAAGGTGGTGGATTTAACTTCCAGGTTATTTCATCAACGTCCTTCAGCGACTGTGGTGAGACTTGTGCCTTGGGCCTGTCTCATGTGGCCCAGTAAATTGTACCACCACTCCACTCTTTGAGTGTAAATCAAAAATCTCTAATTAGTTATGGAGCACACTTGTTGCTGTCTTAACGGCACGGACAGGCAGGCCATCACCAGGAAGGACATGTGGCACAACCAATGATGGGAGGTAAGGAAATGGTTTAGGGAGAGGTTCGAGATCATATGATGAAACCACAATTTCAACTATAGTTGGCAAACCTAAGTCACAAGCAGAAAATAAAATAAAATGAACAAGACTTTTAGTGTCTGGTTTACACGCTCGGCAATGGAAATAACCAGACTGTCTGATCTTAAACCTGGTTCTATAATAGAATATACACACAAGATTGTTATCAAATTTCAGTACCTAATATACGTGGGAAGCAGAGAGGCTGTACAGGTAAGAGGTTAGGAACAAAGGTATGTGAGCACTCTCCCACAAACAGCAGTGGAGACGGATTCAATTAATTACTCCAAAACACAGATTGAAACTCTGTGCTGCCAAGAGTACGTCACGGTAACACTGCCTCGACTGAAAGTCATAGAGTGATACAGTGTGGAAACTGGCCCTTCAGCCCAACTTGCCCACACCGGCCAACATGTCCCAGCTACACTAGTCCCACCTGCCTGCGTTTGGTCCATATCCCTCCAAACCTGTCCTATCCATGTACCTGTCTAACTGTTTCTAAAATGTTGGGATAGCCCCTGCCTCAACTACCTCCTAGTTAAGTGAATCAGTCCCCAGCTTGTTCCATACACACACCACATATGTGTGAAAAAGCTATGCCCCTGTCCCACTTAGGAAACCTGAACGGAAACCTCTGGAGACTTTGCGCCCCACCCAAGGATTCCGTGCGGTTCCCGGAGGTT
This sequence comes from Leucoraja erinaceus, assembly GCF_028641065.1. Lineage (NCBI taxonomy): Eukaryota > Metazoa > Chordata > Chondrichthyes > Rajiformes > Rajidae > Leucoraja > Leucoraja erinaceus. The sequence continues at coordinate 4,015,297 of NC_073412.1, read as the reverse complement.
TTTGTCAGTCTCCCTACCTGCTTCCACTACCTGCAACCTCCGGCAACCACCTGCAACCTCTGGGAACCGCACGGAAACCTTGGGTGGGGCGCAAATTCTCCAGAGGTTTCCGTTCAGGTTTCCTAAGTGGGACAGGGGCATAACCACTCCTCAAGATTCCTGTCAAATCTTTTCCCCTTCACCTTAAACCTATGTCCTCTGGTCCTTGATTCACCTACTCTGGGCAAGAGACTCTGTGCATCACCAACCAATATTATTCTCAAAACTCTTCTTCCCAGCTCATCTGCTGGTGATGGCTTTATCCATTCTACCAAACCTGGCTTTTCCAAAGTTCTTGATGAAGTGTCTTCAACTTGAAACAATTACTTGTTTCTCTTTCTACAGATGCTGCCTGACCTTCTGTGATTCCCACATTTCTTGTCTTTATATCAGACTCCCAGCACCTGGAGTTCTGTTGTTTTTCTTTTCCAGATGTAGATGGAGATGGGTTCAAATTCCTATACCACAAACATCTTCTCCCGGCCCAGCCACATTGAAGCAACAACCAAGAACGTATACCAACGCCTCTACTTCCCACGAAGGCTAAGGAAGTCCCCTTCAACTCTCACCAACTTCCACCAGTGCTCCAGAGAAAACATTTTTATTGGGATGCATCGCAGCTTGGTTTGGGAACAGCTCCATCCAAGACCGCAAGAAATTGCAGCAAATTGTGGACACAGCCCAGACCATCACACAGACCAACCTCCCTTCCATTGACTCCATTTTACACCTCATGCTGCCTCGGCAAGGCCAGCAGCATCATCAAGGATGAGTTCCACCCCGGCCACTCCCTCCTCTCCCCTCTCCCATCAGGCAAAAGGTATAGAATTTGAAAACACACACCTCCAGATTCAGGGACAGTTTCTTCCCCGCTGTTATCAGGCAACTGAACCATCCTACCACAACCAGAGAGCAGTCCTGAACTACTATCTACCTCATTGGTGACCCTCGGACTATCCTTGATCGGACTTTACTGGCTTTACCTTGCACTAAACGTTATTCCCTTATCATGTATCTATACACTGTATATGGCCCGATTGTAATCATGTATTAGAAACATAGAAACATAGAAAATAGGTGCAGGAGTAGGCCATTAGGCTCTTCGAGCCTGCACCGCCATTCAATATGATCATGGCTGATCTTCCAACTCAGTATCCCGTACCTGCCTTCTCTCCATACCCCCTTATCCCTTTAGCCACAAGGGCCACATCTAACTCCCTCTTATATATAGCCAATGAACTGGCCTCAACTACCCTCTGTGGCAGAGAGTTCCAGAGATTCACCACTCTCTGTGTGAAAAAAGTTCTTCTCATCATCCGGTCGGTTTTAAAGGATTTCCCCCTTATCCTTAAGCTGTGACCCGTTGTCCTGGACTTCCCTAACATCGGGAACAATCTTCCTGCATTTAGCCTGTCCAACCCCTTAAGAATTTTGTAAGTTTCTATAAGATCCCCTCTCAATCTCCTAAATTCTAGAGAGTATAAACCAAGTCTATCCAGTCTTTCTTCATAAGACAGTCCTGACATCCCAGGAATCAGTCTGGTGAACCTTCACTGTACTCCCTCTATGGCAATAATGTCCTTCCTCAGATTTGGAGACCAAAACTGTACGCAATACTCCAGGTGTGGTCTCACCAAGACCCTGTACAACTGCAGTAGAACCTCCCTGCTCCTATACTCAAATCCTTTTGCAATGAAAGCTAACATACCATTCGCTTTCTTTACTGCCTGCTGCACTGTATTGTCTTTCCACTGACTGGATAGCACGCAACAAAAGCTTTTCACTGTACCTCAGAACACGTGACAGTAAACTAAACAGTAAGCTGGATGTTTCATGGAGGAAGGGAAGCCCAGATATTATTTTTCTCACTGCAGAGGACAAGAAATTCAGGTACGTGGGTTTGATCCACATTCATGCCAGGAGGGGTCACCACAGTGCAACCAGAAGCCGGCAGCCCGGTTGATTTCTTTCGTCATAACTCAAGAGTCATGTCAAGTCGAGAGAGATTTATTGTCATGTGTCCCAGATAGGAGAATGAGATTCTTACTTGCTGCAGCACAACAGAACATGTAAACCCTCGTTAGACCTCATTTGAACTACGCAGTTGCAGCATGGGACCCATACACAAATAAAAACATTCCTTCCATCAAACGTGTCCAAAGACAGGCAGCTCGATTTGTTACTAACACCTATGAGAGAGAAGCGAGTGTTACCAAACTTCTGAATTCACTGGTCGGGGTGGAACCCTCTCCAAGACACACGTGAAGCTCACCGTTCGACCTGTTTTTACAAAATGTTAAATGGTCAGCTCGACATAGACTACAAGACCTACACCAAACCCAAACCAATTAGTAGCAGACAAGGGCATTCGATCCAATTTGTGATCCCAGCTACAAAGACAGATGTGTACAGCAATTCGTTCTTCCCCCGCACAATGAAAGCATGGAATAATCTCCACCCAACTATAGTTACCCAACCAGATGCAACTAAATTTAAAGTAGCTCTTTCTTCCCAATAACCCTTTCTGGCTTAAGCCCTCCCTTCACCACCTCCAGTTTAAATTCCATTTGGAATATTTTGGAGGACCAAGAAACCAAGAACATAGCACAGAATACAGAATACATAGTACAGAAACATAATACAGAATGGGAGATAAAAGTTCAGTGTGCTTAGACCGTAGACCATATATACACAATAATAATAATAATAATAATAATAATAATAATAATAATAATATATTTTATTGTCATTGCACATAGGTGCAACGAAATTTGAGTTTGCAGCTTCCATCCGATGTCATAACTTAAATAACTAATAAGATTTAGATTTCGATACCCCGAGAAATTTAGATACCAGGACATTTAGATTTAGATAACCCAATAAATAAACAGATAAAGTGCAATAATAATAACAGACTGTTATTGGTCAGAGCTTGTTTGATCAAGTCAAGTCAACTCAAGTTTATTCGTCACATACGCATACGAGACGTGCAGTGAAATGAAAAGTGGCAATACTTGTGCAAAAAAACGACAAAATAGAATGGAACAGAATCAGTAATTACATATTTGTGGGAGAAAAAAAAGAAAAAAAGAAAAACAGCAATTTTAAAAAGACACCACACAACAGTAAATTGGTACAGGAAGTTAGTCGCTGGTGAGGTAGGAGTTTACAGGCCTCTGGGAAGAGACTCATTCTCATTCTCCCCGTTTTCACAGCATGGCAACGGAGGCGTTTGCCTGACCGTAGCAGCTGGAACAGTCCGTTGCTGGGGTGGAAGGGGTCCCCCTATGATGGTGTTGAATAGCCTGATGGCTGTGGGGAAGGAGCTGTTCCTGAACCTGGATGTTCTATCGTGGTCTCTCGTGGTACTTTGCTGTCCCGGACTCAATTGTGCCAATGAGACACAGAACAGAGCATGTCGGGCCTCAGGTGCAAAACCAGCTTCATTAGCTATGAAAGAAGCAAGAATCCAGATGAGAACCAGAATGCAAATCTGCTGCTGAGGGGGAAATGAATTCCTTCAACCATTTCTGAACAGCAGCGATTACATTCTTAACACAACAGTCCGCTTGTGAATAAGGTCAAAGTTTCCTGGTGAATTACACGCCATGGTAGATAATCGCTTGTAATTAAGAGCAATTCAGTGAGCAATCAAAAAGTAATTTGCATTGTTCAATCAAGGCTTAATTAACCTGAAATGTTAAGTCTATTTTTTCCTCCACAGATGTTTGTCGCCCTTGGAATGCGCCAATGGAATTTGCACTGTCATCCAAGGAACCAGTCCCACATTTCGCCAACTTTGCACTTTCAGAAGCCTCAGTGTAACTTTTCTGAGGGTTAATGCAAAAAAAAAAAAAATGTGCTGGAGGAACTCAGGGTCAAGGAGGGAAATGGGCAATGTTTTGTATCCGGACACTTCTTCAGGCAGAGTCTTCAGGCATCGTCCCAATTTTTGTACCAGATGCAGGAAAAATTTTCTCAATGTTGGGCCGAGTCCAGAACCAGGGGCCACACAGTCTTAGAATAAAGGGGAGGACATTTTAGACTGAGGTGAGAAAAAACTTTTTCACCCGGAGAGTTGTGAATTTACGGAATTCCCTGCCCACAGAGGGCAGTGGAGGCCAAGTCACTGGATGGATTTAAGAGAGAGTTAGATCGAGCTCTACGGGCTAGTGGAGTCAAGGGATATGGGGAGAAGGCAGGCACGGGTTATTGATAGCCATGATCACAATGAATGGCGGTGCTGTCTCGAAGGGCCAAATGGCCTCCTGCTGCACCTATTTCTATGTCTATGTCTATGTCAATATCCTTCCCAATGAAAGAGAATAAGGGTTGGTGAGTCTGCGGGATCATTGTCACGGAAGTCTGTGGAGGACAGGTCAATGGATATTTTTAAGGCAGAGATAGATTTAGGATGAAGGGTCTTGACCTGAAACGTCACCCATTCCTTCTCTCCAGAGATGCTGCCTGTCCTGCTGAGTTACTCCAGCATTTTGTGTCTATCTTCAGTGTAAACCAGTATCTGCAGTTCTATCAGATAGCCAATCCTTTCTCTCTCCTTCCCTTCCCCTTCCCAGTTCTCTGCGGTGCTGGCTCGAAGGGCCGAATGGCCTCCTCCTGCACCTATTTTCTATGTTTCTCCCACTAGTCTTACTGTCTCCACCGACATTCTATCTTCGTCCCGCCCCCTCCCCTGACATCAGTCTGAAGAAGGGTCTCGATTGGAAACGCAGCCTTCTCTCCAGTGATGCTGCCTCACCCGCTGAGTTACTCCAGCATTTCCTGTCTATCTGCAGTTCCTTCCTACATAGAGAGATTCATCATTGGTACTGGTGTCAGGGGTTATGGGGAGAAGGCAGGAGAATGGGCTTGAGAGGGAGAGATAGATCAGCCATGATCGAATGGGGGAGTAGACTGGATGGGCCGAATGGCCTAAATCTACTCCTATCACTTATCAACTTACATGCTAAACGCCTTCTTCGCTACACTGTCCATCTGATGCCCCTGTCCCACTTAGGAAACCTGAACGGAAACCTCTGGAGACTTTGCGCCCCACCCAATGTTTCCGTGCGGTTCCCGGAGGTTGCAGGTGGTTGCCGGAGGTTCCAGGTAGTGGAAGCAGGTAGGGAGACTGACAAAAACCTCCGGGAACCGCACGGAAACCTTGGGTGGGGCGCAAAGTCTCCAGAGGTTTCCGTTCAGGTTTCTTAACTGGGACTGGGGCATGACTCTCTACGCTTAGGGAACTTTGCACCTAGAGTTGCGTTTTTCTCTGTTTGCATTCACTGGCCTCTCTGTTTCAATAGGATCAAGGCCCTACTCTGCCCCCCTTTTTGCACTAATGCTAAATTCCTTCAATCCCATAGGGAGATGATTGTGAAGGTGCCCAGTTGAGGTTTAGTTTAGTTTATTATTGTCATGTGTAACAAGGCTATTCACTGAATATTTCCAAATATTGCTCCCGCAAGTACAACAAATGCTGGAGTCATAACATCACAGATGTGCTTGGAATGATATTGTCTGGCATATTCCACAGAACTCATAAATCCTAATTTAGAGAGTTGTGGAATAGGAGATGATATTTTCAAATATGCAACAGGCTATTTCTTCAGGCTGAGTCTTCAGATATGAAGTCCAACTTTTTGCACTCAATACATAGAAACATAGAAAATAGGTGCAGGAGTAGGCCATTCGGCCCTTCGAGCCTGCACCGCCATTCAATACGATCATGGCTGATCATCCAACTCAGTATCCTGTACCTGCCTTCTCTCCATACCCCGATTCCTTTAGCCACAATGACCACATCTAACTCACTCTTAAAAATACCCTTCCCAATGAAGGAGAATAATGCCCCTGTCCCGCTTAGGAAATCTGAACGGAAACCTCTGGAGACTTTGCGCCACACCCAAGGTTTCCGTGCGGTTCCCGGAGGTTGCAGGTGGTTGCCAGAGGTTGCAGGGAGTGGAAGCAGGTAGGGAGACTGACAAAAACCTCCAGGAACCTCACGGAAACCTTGGGTGGGGCGCAAAGTCTCCAGAGGTTTCCGTTCAGGTTTCCTAAGTGGGACAGGGGCATAAGGGTGATGAATATGTGGAATTCAAGCTGGAAAGGGTACAGAGGAGATTTACGAGGATGTTGCCAGGATTGGAGTGTCTGAGCTAACGGCAGAGGTTGAGTAGGCTGGGGCTCTAATCTTTGGATCGCAGGAGGATGAGGGGCTGATCTGAAAGAGGTATCTAAGATCATGAGAGGAATAGATCGGGTAGATGCACAGAGTCTCTTGCCCAGAGTCGGTGAAACATCGCCCATTCCTTCTCTCCAGAGATGCTGCCTGTCCCGCTGAGTTACACCAGCATTTTGTGTCTATCAATAGTGTAACTAGTTGGATCAGAGGTCTATCTAAGGAACAGGATAGACATGACAGGCTGAGTGTCCAGATTACTCCAGCACAGTGTTTTTTATGCAAGATTCCAGCATCTGCAGTTAAACATAGAAACATAGAAATTAGGTGCAGGAGTAGGCCATTCGGCCCTTCGAGCCTGCACCGCCATTCAATAGGATCATGGCTGATCATCCAACTCAGTATCCCATACCTGCCTTCTCTCCATACCCCCTGATCCCCTTAGCCACAAGGGCCACATCTGACTCCCTCTTAAATATAGCCAATGAACTGGCCTCAACTACCCTCTGTGGCAGAGAGTTCCAGAGATTCACCACTCTCTGTGTGAAAAAAGTTATTCTCATCTCGGTTTTAAAGGATTTCCCCTTTATCCTTAAGCTGTGACCCCTTGTCCTGGACTTCCCTAACATCGGGAACAATCTTCCTGCATCTAGCCTGTCCAACCCCTTAAGAATTTTGTAAGTTTCTATAAGATCCCCTCTCAATCTTCTAAATTCTAGAGAGTATAAACCAAGTCTATCCAGTCTTTCTTCATAAGACAGTCCTGACATCCCAGGAATCAGTCTGGTGAACCGTCTCTGCACTCCCTCTATGGCAATAATGTCCTTCCTCAGATTTGGAGACCAAAACTGTACGCAATACTCCAGGTGTGGTCTCACCAAGACCCTGTACAACTGCAGTAGAACCTCTCTGCTCCTATACTCAAATCCTTTTGCAATGAAAGCTAACATACCATTCGCTTTCTTTACTGCCTGCTGCACCTGCATGCCTACCTTCAATGACTGGTGTACCATGACACCCAGGTCTCGCTGCATCTCCCCCTTTCCCAATCGGCCACCATTTAGATAATAGTCTGCTTTCCTGTTTTTTGCCCCCAAAATGGACAACCTCACATTTATCATCAGCCACTCTCTGGGTCTATACTTGCTGGGTGCACCCATGAGATGATAAGAATGATCATTACTGAAGGAAAAAAGAGAGGCAGTGGCACTGTGGTAGAGTTGCTGCCTTACATAGCCAGAGACCCTGGTTCAATCCTGACTACGGGTGCTGTCTGTACGGAGTTTGTACGTTCAACCTGTCACTGCGTGGGCTTTCTCCGGATGCTCCGGTTTCCTCTCCTCTCGGTTTGTAGGTTACATTGCTTATGTAAATTGTAAACTGTCCCCCGTGTGTGTAGGATAGTACTAGTGTACGGGGTGATAGCTGGTCAGCCTGAACTTGGTGGGCCGAAGGGCCTGTTTCCGCGCTGCATCTCTAAAGTCTAAAGAAAAAGATTTCACATGGATAACTTTCAAAAATATAAGTCTGGAGAAGGATCTGGACCCAGCAGCATCTATGGAGCGAAGGAAATAGGCAACGTTTCGTCCCGAAACCCTTCGGGTTTCGACCCGAAACGTTGCCTATTTCCTTTGGGTTTCGTCCCGAAACGTCGCCTATTTCCCTCGCTCCATAGATGCTGCCTCACCCGCTGAGTTTCTCCAGCATTTTTGTCTACCTTCAAAAATAATAGCGTTTCTGCGATTTAAGGAGTTTCCCACCAGAAGTGAATAATCCACATTCGCACTAAATTGTCTGCAACCCATTCATAATTGTTTTGCAGTTCAGCTGAAAGTTAATGTGAGGCCTATCAAATAATGCCTCTACCTTGAGCAATGCCAAGCTGCAGCCATAGAGGGCAGCAAGGAACAATTCTACTGGTGCAAGTGGACAAACAACACACAAGTATAAAAGAAAATAAGTTTCAGTGCTGCCAATAGATCAAACTCCAGGAAAGGTGAGGATGTGCAGCATTTGGAATCATGCAAGGACACGGACCAAGTGGTGGCATGGGGAGGCACGGTGGCACAGCGGTAGAGCTAGTCCTTGCAGCGCCAGAGACCCTGGTTCGATCCTGACTATGGGTGCTTGTCTTGTACAGAGTTTGTACGTTCTCCCCGTGAGTGCGATGGATTTCTCCGGTTTCCAAAGACGTACCTGTTTGTCGGTTAATTGGCTTGGGTAAAATTGTAAATTGTCGAGTCAAGTTATTTTTATTTCTATAGCACATTTAAAAAAACAACTCTCGTTGACCAAAGTGCTTTACATTGGTGGAGGTACTAACGTTACAGAACAGTGGTTCATAGATTCAAGTACATACATTGTCCCTCATGTGTGTAGGATAGTGCGGGGACCGCTGGTCGGCGTGACAACGTGCGTTTCCTCCGGGTGCTCCAGTTTCCTCCATCATCCCAAAAGACCTGGCGTTTGTTGGTTAAATTCAGATTCAGATTCAGATTCAATCTTTATTGTCATTGTGCAGTGTATTGAATTGAATTGAATTGAATTGAATTGAATAACCTTTAATAATCCTCTACAGGAAATTACAGTGCCACAACAGCTTCAAGACAGACATAACACCACACATTTCCTCAGAGCAAACAAAATCATGAGAGACCCCTTCCACCCCTGCAACGGACTGTTCCAGCCGCTACGGTCAGGCAAACGCCTCCGTTGCCATGCAGTGAGAACGGAGAGGTTGAGAAGGAGTTTCTTCCCAGAGGCAATTCGGACTGTAAACGCCTTTCTCACCAGGGACTAACTCTACAGAACGTTTTTCCTTCTATTATTTATTATGTAAAAGAATATGTGTGTTATGATTGTGTTTATAATTTGTTTGGTTGTTTTGTTGTTTGTCTTTTGCACAAAAGTCCGCGAGCATTGCCACTTTCATTTCACTGCACATCTCGTATGTGTATGTGACAAATAAACTTGACTTGACTTGACTTGACTTGAGATAGCTTCCATACTTAATAAGTTAAAATACAATGAATGAATACTAAAAAAAGAGTATAGTACAGAGACAACGAAATGCAGTTAGCGTCTCCCTGGAAGAGCAACATAGAATTGCCCCAACTGTGGAGGGAATGGATGAAAAAGTAGGGGAGTGTAGAACTAGTGTGGACGGATAATTGATGGCCGATTGGGACTCTGTGGGCTGAAGGGCCTGTTTCCATGACGTGTCTCTGAAGTCAAGACCATACAACATTAAAGAGACAGGCACTTGAATAGCCAAGCCATGGGAGGCTATGGAACTAAGGCAGAATTTTGTGATCAACATTTATAGACACGATACGGAGAACTTTATTTATCTCAGGAGGGAAATTGATCGGCCAACAGTCATAAAACACATGAAATATGAAATTAAATTGACGAGTGGAAAGGATTGGGGATGTGCGAAGATTGGGGAGGGGGGAGGGGAGTCATTCTCAGTCTACCCCACGATAGAAGGGGGAGGGGGGGGTGTTGTACAGTGTGATAGTCACAGGGAAGAAGGATCTCCTGTGGCATTCTGTGCTGCATCTTGGTGGAACCAGTCTGTTGCTGAAGGTGCTCCTCAGGTTGATCAGTGTGTCATGGAGCGGCAATCAAGGGTTAGCCTGAACTTAATGGGCTGAAGGGCCTGTTTCTCTGCTGGATGACTCTATCTGGAGTCTGAATTTTAACCACCCTTTACATCCATCTGCGTTTAGATGCGTCATGGCAAAAGTGATCAAAGATTTAATGGTACCACCTTCAAGAGAATTGTTTTAGTTCTCACTCGCTTACAACCAGGTAATTATCCCATAAATGCATCAACCCTTTCGGCAGTTTCAGACAAAAAGATAAATAGTTGCTCCTTTTGAAGACTTTCATGCTAAAATATTACCTGCAGACATGGGAGTGATTCACTTCCTGTGATGGCTCAATATTGAACATAGACCATGTATGTTAGCTCACTTTTAACTTCATTGCAGTGCAAAATATTACCAATAAATTCAGACGGGACATTTTAATGCATAGTTCCATAGAGTCATACAGTGTGGAAACAGACCCTTCAGTCCAACTTGCCCACGCCGACCAACATGTCCCACCTACACTAGTCCCACCTGCCTGCATTTGGTCCATATCCCTCAGAACCTCAGTTCCCTTATCTAATGCCCCATATATCACTTATAACTTCATGTTCATAAGTTATAGGAGCAGATCATAACAGTGCTAAATATTATCAATAAATGCAGACGGGCGCTGTAAATACATCATTCCCTTCTCCAATGCCTAGAACATCATTTATAAGTGCATACATTATATGAGCAGAATTAGACTATCCAGTCTACTCTGCCATTCAATCATGGCTGATCTATCTTTCCATCTCAACCCCATTCTCCTGCCTTCTTCCCGTAACCCCTGACACCCGTACTAATCAATAATCTATCAATCTTCACTTACAAAATATCCATTGAATCCTTAACAAGATCCATGATGGGAGACTTTGTGCAAATAAAATGTTGGGGGGTGGGGGGGAGAGGGAGACGGTCAAAGAAGGGTCCTCACCCAAAGCTTCACCTATCCATAGGATATAGACAATAGACAATAGACGTATACGCAAAGTGCTGCCTGTAGTAACTAGGCAGGTTAGACAACGTCTCTGGAGGAAAAGGATACGTGGCCAGTGTGGCACGATGGCGCAGCGGTAGAGCTGCTGTCTTACAGCGCCAGAGACCCAGGTTCGATCCTGACTGCGGGTCAAACCCGTATCTTTGGCGCTGTTAGGCAGCAACTCTACTGCTGCACCATCGTACCAGCCTCCTGCTACTTACATAGAAACATAGAAACATAGAAAATAGATGCAGCAGTAGGCCATTCGGCCCTTCGAGCCTGCACCGCCATTCGATATGATCATGGCTGATCATCCAACTCAGTATCCCGTACCTGCCTTCTCTCCATACCCCCTGATCCCCTTAGCCACAAGGGCCACATCTAACTCCCTCTTAAATATAGCCAATGAACTGGCCTCAACTACCCTCTGTGGCAGAGAGTTCCAGAGATTCACCACTCTCTGTGTGAAAAAAGTTCTTCTCATCTCGGTTTTAAAGGATTTCCCCCTTATCCTTAAGCTGTGACCCCTTGTCCTGGACTTCCCTAACATCGGGAGCAATCTTCCTGCATCTAGCCTGTCCAACCCCTTAAGAATCTTGTAAGTTTCTATAAGATCCCCTCTCAATCTCCTAAATTCTAGAGAGTATAAACCAAGTCTATCCAGTCTTTCTTCAGAAGACAGTCCTGACATCCCAGGAATCAGTCTGGTGAACCGTCTCTGCACTCCCTCTATGGCAATAATGCCCTTCCTCAGATTTGGAGACCAAATTACATCTGTGGACCTAGCAGGTTGAGCAGCATCTGTGGATAGGAAACTGCCAAGTTCACTGGGTGACCCATGCTGAGAGACAAATTAGATCGGTGAAGAAATTGGGGTGAATCTGGATGTACTGGAGGACAGGACAGCAAGGATTCAGCTCCGAAGCACCACTGGTCAGATAGAGGGTATGAGTGAGTTGAAGCTCGGCTGAGCTCCAGTACCGACTTATTGTCCAGGGTCACACGCCAAGGTCAGAGTCAATCACACGGCATGGAAGCCCATTGAGTCTGTGCGGGGATCACTGGTCAGTGCGGACTTGGTGGCTTCTTTCCGCGCTGTATCTCCAAACTAAACTCAATTAATGGTAGACAAAAGTGCTGGAGAAACTCAGAGGGTGCAGCAGCATCTGTGGAGCGAAGGAATGGGCGACGTTTCGGGAATGTTGATAAACATGTAGTTATGGGATTTAGTCCCAGTGACAATGAGGTAATGACCATATATTGCCAGGTTGGTACAATGGTGATTTGACGGAGGAACGAGCTAGGTATGTTCCTCTCCACCGGCCAACTTACTCATCCTCAATGTTAGAGGTTGGCATCATCGGTGATCACTCGAAACGAGTATGACGGTCCTCTCCGTACTCCTCAGAGGTTGTGGGTTTGGAAGGTAAAGAGGTGAATTTTGCTCACGTTCACCAGTTAAACATTAGATAGTCCCTGACATTGTAGTTTAGTTTCTTAGACAAAATTGCTGGAGAAAATCAGCGGGTGCAGCAGCATCTATGGAGTGAAGGAAATAGGCAACGTTTCGTCCCGAAACCCTTTGGGTTTCGACCCGAAACGTTGCCTATTTCCTTTGGGTTTCGTCCCGAAACGTCGCCTATTTCCTTCGCTCCATAGATGCTGCTGCACCTGCTGAGTTTCTCCATCAATTTTGTCTACCTTCGATTTTCCAGCATCTGCAGTTCCTTCTTAAACTAAATTAATCTTGAGATCTTGTCAAATGTATATGGACAGGCGGAAGTGTCCTATATAGACATATCGAAGGGCCGAATGGCCTACTCCTGCACCTATTGTCTATTGTCTATTGCAGATAGACGCAAAGTGCAGGTGTGACACAGCAGGTCAGGCAGCATCTTAGGAGAAAAAGGATGGGTGACTTTTCCAGTCGGGACTCTACTTCAGACTGACCCAGTACTTTGTCTCAATCTTTGGTATAAACCTGTATCTGCAGTTCCCTGTTTCTGCAAGGAGTTGCAGATGCTGGTTTACAAAAAAAGGGCACAAAGTCCTTAAAGCACTTTGCATATTGGATAGTAGAAACAAGGAACGGCAGGTGCTGGTTTACAAAAGATGATACCAAGTGCTGGTGTAACTCAGCGGGTCAGGCAGCATCCCTTGAGAAAATGGATAGTTGACATTTTGGGTTGAGGTTGAGGGCCCTATTTAAGTTAGGGTTAGGGTTAGGGTTAGGGTTAGGGTTAGGGTTAGGGTTAGGGTTAGGGTTAGGGTTAGGGCTAGGGTTAGGGTTAGGGTTAGCATTAGGGTGGGGTGGAGTGGAAGATTGCAACCTGCACCTGGTCCGCCCTGTTTCGACTAATGCAATCAACTCGACGTGCACAAACGGAAGATCAAATAGAACAAGTTGTCCAACAACTTTAGGCTGTGCACTCCACACGAAAGAAGGAGAGGGTTAGGGTTAGGGTTAGGGTTAGGGTTAGGGTTAGGATTAGGAGTAGGGTTAGGGTTAGGGCTAGGGTTAGGGTTAGGGTTAGGGTTAGGGGTAGGGTTAGGGTTAGGGTTAGGGTAAGGGTTAGGGTTAGGGTTAGGGTTAGGGTTAGGGTTAGGGTTAGGGTTAGGGTTAGGGTTAGGGTTAGGGTTAGGGCTAGGGCTAGGGTTAGGGTTAGGGTTAGGGTTAGGGTTAGGGCTAGGGTTAGGGCTAGGGTTAGGGCTAGGGTTAGGGTTAGGGCTAGGGTTAGGGTTAGGGTTAGGGCTAGGGTTAGGGTTAGGGCTAGGGTTAGGGGGATTAGGGTTAGGGTTAGGGCTAGGGGTACAGTGAAAAGCTTTTTTGTTGCGTGCTAACCAGTCAGCAGAAAGACAATACATGATTACAATCGAGCCATTTACAGTGTACAGATACATGATAAAGGGAATAGTGTGAATAATGTTTCGTGCAAGATAAGGCCAGCAATGTGCGAAAATGACAGATAAAAGCAGCGGTGATCAAGGCAATGTGGAATGTTCATGTGTGGGACGGAACTGCAGATGCTGGTAGAAACCAAAGATAGACACAAAAAGCTGGAGTACCTCAGCGGGTCGAGACCGTCCTTCAGACTGAGAATCAGGGGAAAGGGAAACGAGGGATGTAGACGATGATATAGAGAGATATAGAACAAATGAATGAAAGATATGCAAAAAAAGTAACTATGATAAAGGAAACAGGCCATTGTTAGCTGTCTGAAGAAGTGTCTCGACCTGAAACGTCACCCATTCCTTCTCTCCAGAGATGCTGCCTGTCCCGCTGAGTTACTCCAGCTTTGTGTGTATATCTTCGGTTTAAACCAGCATCTGCAGTTCCTTCCTACTCATTGTTAGACAATAGACAATTGACAATAGGTGTAGGAGTAGGCCATTCGGCCCTTCGAGCCAGCACCGCCATTCAATGTGATCATGGCTGATCATCCCCAATCAGTACCCCATTCCTGCCTTCGCCCCATATCCCCTGACTCCGATATTTTTAAGAGCCCTGTCTAGCTCTCTCTTGAAAGCATGTGTTAGCTATTTGTTGGGTGAAAAGAAGAAGCTGCTTCGACTTGGGTGGGAGAGGGAGGGGAATGCAGGGGTTACTTGAAGTTGGACAAATCAATATATTGGAGCCTGTTTAAGAAAGAACTGCAGATGCTGGACAAATCGAAGGTAGACAAAAAAAGCTGGAGAAACAGCGGGTGAGGAAGCATCTGTGGAGAGAGGGAATAGGTGACGTTTCGGGTGGAGTCCCAAGGGGAATGCATGGGTTATTTGAAGTTGGAGAAATCAATATATTGCAACCTGTTTAAGAAACATAGAAAATAGGTGCAGGAGTAGGCCATTCGGCCCTTCGAGCCTGTTTAAATTTAAAGTAACTCTTTCTTCCCAATAACCCTTTCTGGCTTAAGCCCTCCCTTCACCACCTCCAGTTTAAATTCCATTTGGAATATTTTGGAGGACCAAGAACCGCCATTCAATATGATCATGGCTGATCATCTAACTCAGTATCCTGTACCTGCCTTCTCTCCATACCCCCTGATCCCTTTAGCCAAAAGGGCCACATCTAACTCCCTCTTAAATATAGCTCTAACTCCCTCTTAAATATAGCTGCATCTATATTTAAGAACTGCAGATGCTGGAAAAATCGAAGGTAGACAAAAAAAAGCTGGAGAAACTCAGCGGGTGAGGCAGAATCTGTGGAGACCCTTTGAAGGGACCCATTCCTTCTCTCCATAGATGCTGCCTCAGCCGCTGAGTGTATCCAACATATTGGAGCCCGTTGGTTGAATGGGGAGCGCTGGTGCCCTCAGGATCGAACCCAGCAGCAGCCTGCGGCGAGGAAAGGGTGCAGGCAGCAGGCGTGATCTGCTTGCTTCTGGACGGTTGCGTGACTGAGTGTACATAATTCAAGTTGCTGTACCTGCCATGAGATTCCTGGCATCTCACGTCCCCTCAAGTCACGTTCGCACGCAACCCCGCTTTGTGTCTCCTTTGCACGACAGCCGATTGTTCAGACCGGACAATTATTACTCCTTATTTTTTTTGTTGTAAGATCCGGTTACACGCGAGCTCTGCATTTTTATAAACCCATTGTATCTCGCTACACGACTGCTCATAGCGCGGACAGCAATTGCAAAAAAAAATCACCCCTCTACAGTGTGTGTGTGTGTGTGTGTGTAAAACACTTGGAAATATTCCAGCACCGATTCCTCTGCGAACGCATAAAAGTATGGACAGAATGTGCAAAAAAAAAGTTGGGAAGTTCCATTTTACAACGAAACAGGTTCAGAGTGGAAAGGTTTGTTGGTGGGACGTGTAATCCCACCAGTTCCATGAAAAGTCTCTTGTAAAAATTATTTTTTTTTTCTTCTTCTGTGAAATGTGCAAATCAGCGATTTTTTAAAATAAAATTAATGCATTTGGGGGGGGGGGGGGGGGGGGGGGGCTGACGAGAGTCAGGGGAGAGGGACATAGAGATATGGAAGGGTAAGGTGTGAAAACACACACAGATCAAAGGGGACAAAGCTCAAGGACATGGAGAATGGTTAATTGTTGACTGAGGGGAAGATGACACCGAGGCGTGCAATCAGTAATATTTAATCAGGAGGACAGTAAAACTAATTGGAGAACTCGGGTAAGGGAGGGATGGAGCAAGAAAGAGAAAGCAAGGATTGCTTAAAGTTATCGAAACCAATATTCATACTGCTGGCTTGGCAGATGCCCAAAAGTGAAATATGAGGTGCTGTTCCTCCAATCCGTTGACTTTAAACCACTGGTTCACAATCTATCATTTGACATTACAATATCTGGCAAATTGTAATCCAAGGATGTGCAGGAAGGAACTGCAGATGCTGGTTTATACTGAAGATAGACATAAAATGCTGGAGTAACTCAGCGGGTCAGGCAGTATCTCTGGAGCAAAGGAATAGGTGACGAGAAGGGTTTCGATCCGAAACGTCGCCTGTTCCGTTTCTCCCTTCTTCTTGTGTATGGCGTGCACAGCCGAAAGTTGTAAGACAACTTGTTCTGTTTGATCTTCTGTTTGTGCACGCCAGGTTGATTGCATTCGTCGAGACAGGGTGGGCCACTGTGAAGGTTGCAATCTCCCACCCCAAGATGCTGTCTGACCTGCCAAGTTACTCCAGCTTTTTGTGTCATGGAAGCAGGTCATATCAGCTCGTGTAGATCCTAACCAAGACATGAGTGAATTTGATATTGTATTTCTTCCCTCTTAGTTTTAAAATATAAATTGAAGTTTCCCCCTGGTCACCAGATAGGAGTAAAATTATGGGAGACATAGGTTTAGGCTTATTATTGTCATATCTAAGGAGGTACAGTGAAAAGCGTTGTTTTGCCTGCTATCCAAATAGTCTGAAGAAGGGTCTCGATCCGAAACGTCACCCATTCCTTCTGTCCAGAGATTGCCGCTGAATTACTCCAGCATTTTGTGTCTATCTCAGATCAGATATGCCATGCAAAGATGTAATCAGTTCAAACTCAAGTACAATAGATAGAGTCGGGTCCCTAACCTCCTGAAATAGACCATGTACCTTGCAGACTGCAATCAATCCCAAAATAACTAATAGGAAGTTGCTGCCTTACAGCGCTTTCAACGCTGGAGACCCGGGTTCGATCCCGACTCTGGGTGCTGTCTGTACGGAGTATGTACATTCTCCCCATGACCTGCATGGGTTTTCTCAGAGATCTTCGGTTTCCTCCCAACATTCCACAGTTATGTAGGTTCATTGACTTGGTTTAAATGTAAAATTGTCCCTAATATGTGCAGGGCAGTGTTAATGATTTTTGATTCGTACGGGTGTCAGGGATTATGGGTTGAGGGCAGGAGAATGGGGTTAGGAGGGAGAGATAGATCAGCCATGATTGAATGGCGGAGTAGACTTGATGGATTGAATGGCGGAGTAGACTTGATGGGCCAAATGGCCTAATTCTACCCCTATCACTAATGACCTTATGACTTTAACGTGCAGGGATCGCTAGTCCGGTGCGGACTCAGTGGGCCGAAGGGCCTGTTTCCACGCTGTATCTCTAAACTAAGAATATTCTAAGAATAATCTGTTTCTGAAATTATTTTTGAAATAACTAAATTAAGGAAAATCTGTTTCTGAAATTATTTTTGTTGAATTGGAGGAAGGGGATTGAGATGCTGCACAAACTCAATATTAAATATTTTGCATTCTTATGTTCATCATAGCAAATTATTGAAGTTCCATTGTTCAGGAAAGCAATTGCATTAGTCAGACTTAATTACTTAAGCCTTACATTCTTCCCTTGAGTAAAAATCATTATAACTAAAGTCAAAAGTCATGTTATTAATTAAGGGGGAGATGATTTCCTCTGTTGACTTTACAAAGGAAAACAATTTGAAGTATTTGTGTTGGATATTATAATACATTCTCCACTCCTCCATCAGTATCAGTTGAAACCCTGCTGATATTGTTACTAATTGTTCAGCTGGCACATATGAGGAAAGACATTCTTGCCATAGAGGGAGTACAGAGAAGGTTCACCAAACTGTATTCCTGTGATGTCAGGACTTTCATATGAAGAAAGACTGGATAGACTCGGCTTGTACTCGCTAGAATTTAGAAGATTGAGGGGGGATCTTATAGAAACTACCACAATTCTTAAGGGGTTGGACAGGCTAGATGCAGGAAGATTGTTCCCGATGTTGGGGAAGTCCAGAACAAGGGGTCACAGTTTAAGGATAAGGGGGAAGTCTTTTAGGACCGAGATGAGAAAATCATTTTTTACACAGAGAGTGGTGAATCTGTGGAATTCTCTGCCACAGAAGGTAGTTGAGGCCAGTTCATTGGCTATATTTAAGAGGGAGTTAGATGTGGCCCTTGTGGCTAAAGGGATCAGGGGGTACGGAGAGAAGGCAGGGATGGGATACTGAGTTTGATGATCAGCCATGGTAATATTGAATGGCGGTGCAGGCTCGAAGGGCCAAATGGCCTACTCCTGCACCTATTTTCTATGTTTCTATATATACTATCCTTAGATAGACAGAAAGTGCTGGAATAACTCAGTAGGTAAGGCAGCATCTCTGTAGAATGGGTGACATTTTGGGTTGGGACCCTTCGTCGTATTGGTCTTCTTTGGCTCTGAAAATGGGTCTAGACCCGAAACATCACCCAAAACCTTTTCTCCAGAGATGCTGCCTGACCCACTGAGTTACTCCAGCACTTTACATCTATCTTTGTTATAAACCAGTATCTGCAGTTCTTTGTTCCCATATTCTATGCCTGATTGGAAATGGCAATTGAGAGATTTCCTTCCATGTTATCCAACTTTTGCATCCAGTCCCTACACACTAGGGGGCAATTTACTGAGGCCAATAATAATAATAATAATAATTTTATTTATACTTTAAAAACAAACATAGTTGCAACAAAGTGCTGTACATCACTAATCATTGACAAAAAAAAGTTAATACACACCAAAAATAACAATCAAAAGAAATAGTAGGAAAAGACATGTAAAATAAAGAAACATCAAAAACACCAAAAACAGAAGCAAAGTCTCAGGCACGGTCAAAAGCCAGGGAGTACAAATGTGTTTTAACACTGGATTTGAAGATAATCCCGCACATCTTTGGAATGTGGGAGGAAACTGGGGAAACCCACGCGGTCACGGGAAAAACATGCAAACTCCACGCAGACAGCACCCGAGGTGGTGATCTCTGCAAGCCAAGGGCTGCAACTGTTAAGTTGTGGACAACATTCAACATTAGATGTGAGAGATACAGTGTGGAAACAGTCCTTTTGACCCACAGATAATGTTTTGGGTTGGGACCCTTCTTCAGATTCATCCAAGATACGTGTGGCAATAATGTACCATTGAACCACTAGCATTGGCTTGTTGATAGTGCTTTGTGATTGTAAGGGTGTTCCCATTATGTCCCATAGGGGTCAGCACTGGGTCTTTTTCTTTCAGTTGTGTAGATGTGAATGATTGAGAAAGTAGACACAAAACGCTGGAGTAACTCAGCGGGACAGGCAGCGTCTCTGGAGAGAAGGAATGTGTGACGTTTCGGGTCAAGACCCTCTTCAGACCCGAAACTTTGCCCATTCTTTCTCTCCAGAGATGCTGCCTGTCCCGCTGAGTTACTCCAGCATTTTTTGTCTAACCTTCGATTTAAACCAACATCTGCAGTTCCTTCGGCCCGAAACGTTGCCTATTTCCTTCGCTCCATAGATGCTGCTGCACCCGCTGAGTTTCTCCAGCATTTTTGTCTACCTTCCCACACATAAATGATTAAGAAGCTTGGAAGTAAGCTGGAACTTGACAGTGTGGTTGAGAGAGGAGAAGAGAACTATAGTTCTAGGCACAGAGTCTCAGTTCAATTCAGTTTTATTTGTCCTATGTAGGTTAACACAGGGTCAACGGTACAATGTAATGTGTTCAACTAGACAATGGGTCACCTCAGCAACGATATTACAAGATAAAAATAGGATAGAAACATAGAAACATAGAAATTAGGTGCAGGAGTAGGCCATTCGGCCCTTCGAGCCTGCACCGCCATTCAATATGATCATGGCTAATCATCCAACTCAGTATCCCGTACCTGCCTTCTCTCCATACCCCTGATCCCCTTAGCCACAAGGGACACATCTAACTCCCTCTTAAATATAGCCAATGAACTGGCCTCAACTACCCTCTGTGGCAGAGAGTTCCAGAGATTCACCACTCTCTGTGTGAAAAAAGTTCTTCTCATCTCGGTTTTAAAGGATTTTCCCCTTATCCTTAAGCTGTGACCTCTTGTCCTGGACTTCCCTAACATCGGGAACAATCTTCCTGCATCTAGCCTGTCCAACCCCTTAAGAATTTTGTAAGTTTCTATAAGATCCCCTCTCAATCTCCTAAATTCTAGAGAGCATAAACCAAGTCTATCCAGTCTTTCTTCATAAGACAGTCCTGACATCCCAGGAATCAGTCTGGTGAACCGTCTCTGCACTCCCTCTATGGCTAAAAATAGATAAGATAAAAGTGACATTGGTAGGTAAAGGACAATAATAAATAAAAAATAAAATAATCCACATATATGTCCAGAGTAGGTAAATCAAGGACCACAGGACATAGGCTAAAGGTAAAAAGATTTAATAGGAATCCAAGGGGTCACTGTTTCACACAAAGGGTGGTGGGTGTATGGAACAAGCTGCCGGAGGAGGTAGTTGAGGCTGGGACTATCCCAGCATTTAAGAGACAGTTAGACAGGTACATGGATAGGACAGGTTTTTGAGGGATATGGACCAAACGCAGGTGGGACTAGTGTAGCTGGGACATTGTTGGCCGGTGTGGGCAAGTTGACCTGTGTCACTCTATGACTCTATCATTCTATAGTCCTAATAATGATAATACATTTTATTTATGGGCGCCTTTCAAGAGTCTCAAGGACACCTTACAAATATTTAGCAAGTAGAGGAAAAACATGTAAGGGGAATGAAATAAATAGTAGAGACATGACTAGTACACAAATTAAAGACAGAATTCAATTCAAAACACAATATGAGGCAATTCAAGCACAGATGAAAAGGGAGGGGGACGTGGGGCTGAGGATATGCAGAGGTGAAGAGATGGGTCTTGAGGTGGGACTGGAAGATGGTGAGGGACACGGAATCGTAAGGAAAATATCAATGGATAGATCAGATGGAGGGAGGAGTAGGAAATGAGTAGGAAATGCAAATGCCCCCTGTATACTGGAGCCCCCCGACTCCAGAGGTTTGGGTAATGTTTTGTTGATGGACTGCATTTGCTGGAGGTTGAAGAGTTTCATATTAGTTTGAAGATTAGTTCCATCCTTGTGAGAAGTTTGTCAGAAGCGTAATGCAGCATTGTGACAAGGAAGATTGGAAAAACAACTGGGGCAATCGGCAGACAAAAAGTTTAAGAAGGAACTGCAGATGCTGGAAAATCGAATGCTGGAGAAACTCAGCGGGTGAGGCAGCATCTATTGAGCAAAGGAAATAGGCAACATTTCGGGCCGGAAACCCTTCTTCAGACAATAGGCAGTATGCGTAAGAATGAATTGCAGATGCTGGTTTACTCCAAAGAAAATGTTGTCAAGTACTGTAACTCCCGTTCCCACTTCCTGTCCTGGGCCTCCTCCACTGTCAAATTGGAGGAGCAACACCTCATAATGAGGCCACAAGCAAATTGGAAGAACAGCACCTCATAATTTGCTTAGGCAGCTTACAACCCAGCATTAAGTAACCCTTGCATTCCCTCTCTCTCCATCCCTCCTCCGTCTAGTCCTCTTGCCAATTTCACCATTCGTATTTCTTTGTTAACCTCACATCCAGAGCCAACAATGGTTCATCTTAACCTGCCTGATATCAATCTGTCTTGACCTACCTGATCTCCCAGTGGCTCAGCACTTCAACTCCCCCTCCCATTCCCAATCTGACCTCTCTGTCCTGGGCCTCCTCCATTGTCAGAGTGAGGCCCAGCGCAAATTGGAGGAACTGCACTTCATATTTCGCTTGGGCAGCTTACACACCCCAGCGGTGTGAACATTGACTTCTCTAACTTCAAATAGAGCAAAGATAGACACAAAATGCTGGGGTAATGTGTTTAGTCCAGAGATACAGCGCGAAAACAAGCCCAGTCCGCACCGACCAGCGATCCACATACACCAGAACTATCCTATCCATGAGGAACAAGTTACAATTTTTACCGAAGCAAATAAACCTGCAAACATGTACATCTATGGAGTGCGTGAGGAAACCGGAGCACCCGGAGAAAACTCCTTAGAAATGCTGTCTGAGTTACTCCAGCTTTTTGTGTCCGTCTTCGAAAATAGAAACTTTGCAGTTTCTCCAACAATGTTTTCCAATTATCTCCAGCACCCTATTCTGTTCCCATTGCCCTTGCCGCTTCCGTTCTGTGTATTCATTCTGAAATGTATTATTTCCTCAGTTCTTTCAGGAAGTGCAGTCCAGATGATAAGAGTTTGCGACGTGAAAAAATGCCCATCTCCCCTTGGCACGTTTGCTAATTGTCTTAAAACCGTGACCTCTGGTAACCGATTCTCTTGCCAATGTAAACAGTTCCTCCTTGTCTCGTCTATCAAGATCCTTCAACATTTCGAACAATGACTGTATTAAGAATAGATTGGATCTCTGCTGTTGCACTGAAAGTCTGTGAATGTAAAATAGCTCTTGCAGGCAACTTCACCCTGTCTTTGTCTCCCACTCCTAAAATTAAACATCTAAAAAAAATAATCAGTCGATAAGCACTTTGTTTGAAATTGTATAGTTGAAACAGAAATAACCGTGCAGCAATCCATGTCTTTGCAGTTTCAACAGATGTAATACGATCGCCGTCTTAGAAGCGTTGCATGGGATGCCAGTAAAATGAGATCCTTGGTTACCCAATAGCTTCAAGCTTATCAACCAAGAGTTCTAACACCTCGAGCAGAGTGTCTCTGCCAAATCAGGGATTAAACGCAGGAATGTCCAATAGTTTTAACACTTGCTTGAATTTATTTGAATAGAAACCTTTAAGGAGCACTTTGTGCTTTGCCTGTTCATTCACTGGGCTACCACAGTGATTTGACTTCCTGGCCCTTCCTTCTGTTCTGCTTGGTTAAGGTCAGTGCAAGAGCATTTTCATCTCCAGTTGGTTTAGCCTAGATGGACTTAACAAGTTCAGGGTACACAAAAAAGCTGGAGAAACTCAGCGGGTGCAGCAGCATCTATGGAGCGAAGGAAATAGGCAACGTTTCGGGCCGAAACCCGGAAGGGTTTCGACCCGAAACGTTCCCTATTTCCTTCAGGGTTTCGACCCGAAACGTTGCCTATTTCCTTCAGGGTTTCGACCCGAAACGTTGCCTATTTCCTTCAGGGTTTCGACCCGAAACGTTGCCTATTTCCTTCGGGGTTTCGACCCGAAACGTTGCCTATTTCCTTCGTTCCATAGATGCTGCTGCACCCGCTAAGTTTCTCCAACTTTTTTGTGTACCTTCGATTTTCCAGCATCTGTTCACGGCCAGGGTGGTTGTTGGGAAGAAGTTAGTTAGTTTAGTTTATTGTCACATGTATCAAGGTACAGTGGAAAGATTTTGTTGCGTGCTATCCAGTCAGCGGAAAGACAATACATGATTACAATCGAGCCATTTACAGTGTACAGATACATGATAAGGGAATAATATTTAGTGCAAGGTTAAAGCCAGCAAACTCAAGGATAGTCCAAGGTTCAGCAATGAGGTAGATAGTAGTTCAGCACTAATCTCTAGTTGTGGTGGGATGATTCAGTTGCCTGATGACAGCTGGGAAGAAGCTGTCCCTGAATCTGGAGGTGTACATTTTCACACTAGTATACCTTTTGCCCAAAGGGGAGAAGAGGGAGTGGCTGGGGTGCGACTGGTCCTTGATGATGCTGCTGGCCTTGCTGAGGCAGCGTGAGGTCTAAATGGAGACAATGGGAAGGGAGGTTGGTTTGTGCGATGGTCAGGACTGTGTCCGCAATTCGCTGCAATTTCTTGCAGTGTTGGATGAATCTCTTTGAAATATTTTTAAGTACAGCAGGAAAGTTATGCCCAGGCCCTTGTCCAATATTTAGCCCTCAATCAAAAGCAATAAAAGTTCTGTCCGCTGATTTCCACAGTTGTTTGTGGCCGTTTCTGGCCATTATGTTCTGTTCATTATAACAGCAACCACACTTTGAAATGCACTTCCTTGGCTGCCAAGTTTGTTGGACCGTTCTCAAAGACCGCATGGATGAACTCCAAAAATTGTTCATCCCTGTCTGGCGAAGAAATAAAACGGGGAAGGCAGCTCAACCGTGGCTGACGAGGGAAATCAAGGATAGTGTTAAAGCCAAGAAGAAGGCATATAAATTGGCCAGAGGAAGCAGCAAACCGGAGGACTGGGAGACATTCAGAACTCAACAGAGGAGGACAAAGGGGTTAATTAAGTGGGTTGGGGGGGGGGGGGGGGGTGGGTAGTGGGGGGGGGGGGGAGGGGGGAGGGTGGGGGAAGAGCATGAAAAAGGTTTGCGGGGATAAGCGCTAAAAGCTTCTTTAGACATGTAAAAGGGAAAAGATTTGTGAAGATAAATGTAGGTCCCTTTCATTCAGAGGCAGATGAATTTATATTGGGAAACAAAGAAATGGCAAAACTGTTAAATGAGTTTTGTCTTCACTAAGGGAGACACAAACAATCTCCCAGAAATATGAGGAGACTGAGGATTTAGTGAGAGGGAGGAACTGAAGGGAATCCAAATTAGTCAGGAAATGGTGTTAGGTAAACTGTTGGGACTGAAGACAGATAAATCCCCTGGGCCTGATGGTCTGCATCCCAGAGTACTCAAGGAGGTGGCTCTAGAAATCGTGGATGCATTGGTGACTATTTTCCAATGTTCTATAGACTCTGGATCAGTTCCTATGGACTGGAGGATAGCCAATGTAACATCACTTTTTAAGAAATGAGGGAGAGAGAAAAAGGGGAATTATAGACATCGGTAGTGGGGAAGATGCTGGAGTCGTTGTTAAAGATGTTATAGCAGCGCATTTGGAAAGCAATGACAGGATCGGTCAAAGTCAGCATGGATTTATGAAGGGGAAATCGTGCTTGACTAATCTTCTGGAATTTTTTGAGGATGTAACAAGTAGAATGGATAAGGGAGAGCCAGTGGACGTGGTGTATCTGGACTTTCAAAAAGCCTTTGACAAGGTCCCACACAAGAGATTAGTGTGCAAAATTAGAGCACATGGTATTGGTGTATGGTATTGTCATGGATAGAGAACTGGTTGGCAGATAGGAAGCAAAGAGTAGGAATTAATGGATCCTTTTCAGAATGGCAGGCAGTGTCTAGTGGGGTGCCGCAAGGCTCGGTGCTGGGACCCCAGTTGTGTACAATATATATTAACGATTGAGACGAGGGAATTAAATGTGACATCTCTAAATTTGCGGATGACATAAAGCTGGGTGGCAGTGTGAGCTGCGATGAGGATGCTATGAGGCTGCAGGGTGACTTGGATAGGTTGGGTGAGTGGGCAGATGCATGGCAGATGCAGTATAATGTGGATAAATGTGAGGTTATCCACTTTGGTGGCAAAAACAGGAAGGCAGATTATTATCTGAATGATGTCAGATTTGGAAAAGGGGAGGTACAACGAGACCTGGGTGTCCTTGTACATCAGTCACTGAAAGTAAGCATGCAGGTAGAGCAGGCAGTAAAGAAAGCTAATGGCATGCTGGCCTTCATTGCAAGAGGAGTTGCGTTTATGAGCAAGGATGTCCTACTGCAGTTGTACAGGGCCCTGGTGAGACTGCACCTGGATTATTGTGTGCAATTTTGGTCAACTAATTTGAGGAAGTACATTATTATTATTGAGGGAATGCAGCGCAGGTTCATCAGGTTAATTCCCGGGATGGTGGGACTGACATATGATGAAAGAATGGGTCGACTGGGCTTGTATTCACTGGAATTTAGAAGGATGAGAGGGTATCAAATTGAAACATATAAAATTCTTAAAGGATTGGACAGGCTAGATGCAGGAAAAATGTTCCCGATGTTGGGGGAGTCCAGAACCAGGGGTCACTGAGATGAGGAAAATTTTCTTCACCAAGAGAGTTGTAAATCTGTGGAATTCTCTGCCACAGAAGGCAGTGGAGGCCAATTCACAGGATGTTTTCAAGAGAGAGTTAGATCTAGCTCTTAGGGTTAAAAGAATCAAGGGATGTGGGGAGAAAGCAGGAACGGGGTACTGATTTTAGATGATCAGTCATGATCATATTGAATGGCGGTGCAGGCTCGAAGGGCCGAATGGCCTACTCCTGCACCTATTTTCTATGTTTCTATGTTTCTATGACATTGACTGCCTGGGTCTGGAGATCTACAGAATGATAAATTGGCACTCATATGAAAGATGTGGACTTTCGGAAATGTAAAATGATCCATTGGCACAGCTTTGCTCTCTCAGTTCAAAAACTGGCAGGTTTACCAAGAACAGTCTCTGAAGACTCAGACCCGAATGATTTACGCAAACTCGGAAATTGCACTTGGCGAATCCTCGCATCCTTATTGCCCAATGTGTGTTCCTTGGACTTGTTTCCGCATCTGACTGCAAGCAGAGTGCTGCATTAATTACGAGGGGCACCCATTCACTGATTCATGTAAAACCAGATACATTAACAGAGCAAGAAACAAACTATAATAATAATAATCATGGTGAAATGACTGCTAATAACAACTGCTTCTATTTACGTAGCGCGTTTTAAGACTGCAGAATTGCCTCGGGCATTTCCGTCGTCCTGAGTCTTGGTCCCTGGCAGATAAAAGCTGCTATTGGGGAACGTTAAAATTCAAGGATGTTAATAAGGTCAGAATTGGAGATGTCTCTGGTGCTTGGAGGGACTACTGAGGTAGAGTGGGCCAAGCCTATGGAGGGAACAGAAAACGTGGTCAAGAATAATAAAAAGCTAGTTTCACCAAAAGCCAATGTTGTTTAATTCAGTTTAGTTTCGAGATACAGCATGGAAACAGACCCTTTGGCCCAGCAGGTCCAACTATCACCCAGTGCACTCGTTCTATCTACTGATGAGGGACAATTTACGGAAGCCAATTAACCTACAAACCTGCACGTCTTTGGAATGTGGGAGGAAACCGGAGCACCCGGAGGAAACCCACGCGGACACAGTGAAAATGTACAAACTCTGTACAGACAGCACCCGTGGTCAAAATCGAACCTGGGTCTCTGTCCCAGAGTATAGAAGTGAGATTGACTGATTGACCAAATGGTGCCAGCACAATAACCTGGCTCTTAACATCAGCAAAACCAAGGAACTGATTGTGGACTTTGGAAGGGGTAGTATGGGGACCCATAGTCCCGTTTAAATCAATGGTGGAAAAGATCAAGATTTCAAATTCCTGGGCGTGAATATTTCCAAAGATCTTTCCTGGTCCCAGAACACTGATGCAATTATAAAGAAAGCACATCAGCGCCTCTACTTCCTGAGAAGATTACGGAGAGTCGGTTTGTCAAGGAGGACTCTCTCTAACTTCTACAGGTGCACAGTAGAGAGCATGCTGACCGGTTGCATCGTGGCTTGGTTCGGCAACTTGAGCCCCCTGGAGAGGAAAAGAATGCAGAAAGTTGTAACCACTGCCCAGTCCATCATCGGCTCTGACCTCCACACCATTGAAGGGATCTATCGCAGTCGCTGCCTCAAAAAGGCTGTCAACATCATCAAGGACCCGCACCATCCTGGCCACGCACTCATCTCTCTGCTGCCATCAGGTAGAAGGTACAGGAGCCTGAAATCTGGTACATCCAGGTTCAGGAACAGCTTCTTCTCCACAGCCATCAGACTATTAAACTCACCATCAAACAAACTCTGAACTTTATCTGTTTATTTATGTGTATATATATATGGTCTATGCTATATAGACACACTGAACGGTTCTGTATTTATGCTTACTATATTCTGTTGTCTAGCATCAAGCAAGAATGTCATTGTCCTATCTGGGACACATGACAATGAACTCTCTTGACTTGCATTGCCTTGACTTAAGGCAGCAACTGTATCACCTAGTTCAGTTATCACAAGAGCAGTGGTGAACATGGCTGATCTATGGGGCTGTCCCACTGAATGAGCAGATTCAAGAGTTCTCCCGAGTTTCCCCTGATTCGAACTCAGAGAATTACGGTAATAGCCGCTCGTAGGTACCCGCGGCTATGGTGGACATTTTTCAACATGTTTCATTTTTCAACAAAATCAACATTTTCAACATTTTTCAACAAAATCTTCACGAGTCTTCACGGTGCTTACCGCGTTTCCCGAGCACCTGGCGTTAGCGTTACGAGCCGCTAAGAGACGTCCCCGAGCTAACCACGAGTTTGATTTTTTTTTTTTAACTCAGGAGAGCTCTTGAATTACCTCATACAGTGGGACAGCCCCTCAAGAGTGCATGTCTATAAAGCAGAACAAGGAAGGCTGTTGGAATAAGGGAGTCTAGGGTCTTATTTCTAGTACTAATTGACTCGTTTTTGGGGCAGAATGGCTAACTTACTCCACACACGATATTTTTGATGTACCGAAGATGACTCCATGCCAGAAATTACACCACATGAATTATCAAAAGATTCAGGAGAGTACCACCAGACCCACATTAGAAAATGTACATCATGGGCACCGAACAGGGGAAATTGCTACCACACCACCAGTTAAATATGTGTTTTGCATCAACAGGAAAAAACAGAATTCTATACAAATGATCCGCTGGACTGGTTCACAAGAAGATATTTAATACAAAGATTTTTTGTTGGTGTCCTCAGCCAACAATGTGGATTGAAGCAGTATGTTGGGCTTCCGCCAGGGGTATCACTGAGACTGTGTGTAACCCCTGGAAATCCAGTATATTTCCAATGGATTTTTTATTTAATGAGACAGCAAGAGTAGAACGCTCCTTCACACATTGTTATGGCTGACCTAGTTGGGCCTGGACGTACTGTGGATTACTCAAGGGGCTGTCCCACTTACGCCATTTTTTCGGCCACTTGCCGGCACCCGTCACAGTCGCAGCAGGTGGCCGAATATTTTCAACATGTTGAAAACCCAGAAAAAGTTACGACTTTGGGCAACTATTCACGATCATACGGGCTCCCCCCCCCGGCAGTCAAAGGAATGATTACAATCTTGGGGGACAGGCAGACAGGAGAGATGCTTCTTCTCTCCAGAGATGCTGCCTGTCCCGCTGAGTTGCTTTTGTATTTTGCATCAATCTTTGGTTTAAACCAGCATCTGCAGTTCCTTCCTGCACACTATACAACCAAGCCAGCCCAGATTAAGGATAAAGAGGACAACTTAACCTTCTCCAAGCATGAAGACAAAACATTTTGCAGTAACATCAGCTACACAAATAGCCTAGTCTTTTCTACTCCAAACTATATCTGAGGAACTCATTGTGAATAAGTGTTCAAGAAGGAACTGCAGATGCTGGAAAATCGAAGGTAGACAAAAATGCTGGAGAAACTCAGCGGGTGCAGCAGCATCTATGGAACGAAGGAAATAGGCAACGTTTCGGGCCGAAACCCTTCTTCAGACTGAAGTGTCTCCAGCTGAGTTTCTCCAGCATTTTTGTCTGCCTTCGAATTCATTGTGAAAATTGCTAGCAACATTATTTATTATCATGGACTATTTTCAATAGGTAATTAGGCTCGTTAGGATATAATGAAGTCACTAAAGAATTTTTATGGCCACAGAATTCTCTTTCTCAATGCCCTAAAGGAGATTCCTTGCATTCCAACCAGTGGATGCAAAGGTTAACGATCGACAAAATTCCCTAGATTCTAGAATGGCTCCCACAAATTGGAAGGTAGTAGATGCAATCCCACTATTTATGAGAGAGAGGGAGAAAAGAACAGGAAGTGCCAGACCAGTTAGACAGATATTGTGGAAGGAAAAATGTTCTAATCTATTAGTAAGGCAGAAAATAAGAATTGTATTGGGCATTAAAATTGATACATGAAAGGAAAATGATTGACAAACATCGTGTCAAGAGTGTTTTATAATCATATGACTCAGATAGAACAATGACTTTCTTACTCGCAGCAACACAACCCAGTACACTGTTTCATCTTGCTCCAAAGATGTGGGTCCCTTGTGATGTTACACCCTTAAGTGTGGCACACAAAGACAGGCCTCTTTCAACAAAGAATGCACAATGAGACTCGCCTGATTAATTGCTGGGATCAAATGGTATTTTACAAGGAACAGTTAAGCAAACTGGGCCTACATTCCGAGTTTGGAAGAATGAGAGATACTCAGTGAAACAAACAAAATTCTCACGGTGTTTAACACATCAGGCACAACTTGGCTTTTTCCCCTCATAAAAGAACGGAGACGAGGAAACACTTTTCCTCACAGAGAGTGGTGAGTCTGTGGAATTCTCTGCCTCAGAGGGCGGTGGAGGCAGGTTCTCTGGATACTTTCAAAAGAGAGCTAGATCGGGCTCTTAAAGATAGCGGAGTCAGGGGATATGGGGAGAAGGCAGGAACGGGGTACTGCTTGGGGATGATCAGCCATGATCATATTGAATGGCGGTGCTGGCTCGAAGGGCCAAATGGCCTACTCCTGCACCCACTGTCTATTGTCTATTGTCTATAATGCTTTCTTGAACAATATCACAAAATATAGAATCAGCCATGTGAAATGCAATTTCTTCAAGCAAAGGGTAATACGTTTTGAATTCTCTATCCAGGAGATTTGTGGGGTCTCTCTCAGTCACTAAGTACATTCAATACAGCAGGCAATAGAGTTTTAGATATGAAGGGAATCACGAGACATGGAATTAGTGCAGGTAAGTGGCACTGAGACACAGGGACTGCAGATGCTGCAATATTGAGTTAGATAGAGCTCTAGGAGCTAGTGGAATCAAGGGATATGGGGAGAAGGCAGGCACAGGTTATTGATTGGGGATGGTGCTGGCTCGAAGGGCCGAATGGCCTCCTCCTGCGCCTATGTTCTACGTTTCTATGTTTCCATTGAGTAAAACGCAGTGTTGGAGGAGAATCAAGGGAATACCAGTGCTGGTTTACATAAAAATGACACAGAGTGCTGCAGTAACTCAGCGGGTCAGGCAGTATCTCTGGAGAACGTGAAAAGGTGACGTTTTGGGTCGGGACCCTTCTTCAGAATTCTTCACGTTGGAGGAATTGTGTGGGTCAGTGGAAGGAATGGAGAGGCCACATTTTGGGTTGGGATCCTTCAGAAGATCAGCTGTGATATCGAACGGCGAACCAGATATGTAGGGCTATCCATTCCTTCCACTGATGCTGCCTGACCCACAGACTTCCTCCAACATGAAAGGAATTTCTCTGCCCATTATTTCCTATGCTCTGATATGTTTACACATGGATTGGAATCAAGGCTTTCAGGAGCAAGATGTCTCCACACTGCCTTTGGAAACCTGCTGATCTAGCTTCACATTGGAAACTTGGTGTTTTGATGTTTGGGGAAGTCCAGAACAAGGGGTCACAGTTTAAGGATAAGGGGGAAATCTTTTAGGACCGAGACGAGGAAAACAGTTTTCACACAGAGAGTGGTGAATCTGTGGAATTCTCTGCCACAGAAGGTAGTTGAGGCCACAGTTCATTGGCTATATTTAAGAGGGAGTTAGATGTGGCCCTTGTGGCTAATGGGATCAGGGGGCATTGAGAGAAGGCAGGTACAGGATACTGAGTTGGATGATCAGCCATGATCATATTGAATGGTGGTGCAGGCTCGAAGGGCCGAATGGCCAACTCCTGCACCTAATTTCTATGTTTCTATGTTTGTGGCATGTAAATATGGGCACCAGATAACCATAGCTGGGGACTTTGGCCAGCAAGAACTGGCACTGTGTTGCAGGTCCTATTTTCTATCATCAATCAAATGAATGGAGCTCCTCAGTCTGAAGAAGGGTCTCGACCCGAAACGTCACCCATTCCTTCTCTACGGAGATGCTGCCTGTCCCGCTGAGTTACTCCAGCATTTCGTGTCTATCTTCGGTGTAAACCAGCATCTGCAGTTCCTTCCTACACATTCTGTGAGCTCCTTCCAAGCTAAGGCCCACAGCAGTACTATTGGACATTAGGCATTCACGATACAGGGCGGAAACAGGCCCTTCGATTGGCAGTCACCGAAGTACGTTGTTGAGTAGAGTGACAGCCGCCGGGAAGAAGCTGTTCCTCGACCTGCTGGTTCGGCAACGGAGAGACCTGTAGCGCCTCCCGGATGGTAGGAGGGTAAACAGTCCATGGTTGGAGTGAGAGCAGTCCTTGGCGATGCTGAGCGCCCTCCGCAGACAGCGCTTGCTTTGGACAGACTCAATGGAGGGGAGCGAGGAACCGGTGATGCGTTGGGCAATTTTCACCACCCTCTGCAATGCCTTCCGGTCGGAGACAGAGCAGTTGGTAAGGATGCTCTCGATGGTGCAGCGGTAGAAGTTCACCAGGATCTGAGGAGACAGATGGACCTTCTTCAGTCTCCTCAGGAAGAAGAGACGCTGATGAGCCTTCTTGATCAGAGTAGAGGTATTGTGGGTCCAAGAGAGGTCATCGGAGATGTTGACTCCCAGGAACCTGAAGCTAAAAACACGTTCCACCTCCGTCCCGTTAATGTGGATGGGGGTGTCTACAATGAGCTCCTTGGTCTTCTTGGAGTTAAGGGCCAGGTTGTTGTCAGCGCACCATGCTGCTAACTGCTGGACCTCCTCCCTGTAGGCCAGCTCATCGTTGTTGCTGATGAGGCCAATCACCGTTGTATCATCTGCATACTTGATGATGGTGTTAGTACCATGTACAGGTGTGCAGTCATAGGTGAAGAGGGAGTAGAGGAGGGGGCTCAGCACACAGCCCTGAGGAACGCCGGTGTTCAGGGTGAGGGTTGAAGAGGTGTGCTTGTCTAACCTCACAGACTGGGGTCTGTTGGTTAGAAAGTCCAGTATCCAGTTGCAGAGGGAGGGGTCGATGCCCAGGTTACCGAGTTTGGTGATCAGTTTTGATGGAATAATGGTGTTGAATGCTGAACTATTACTTTTGGTTGACTATGGCCCCTGTGTGTTGTCAATAGTGCAGCATTATAATGTTAATAAACAGAATGACATAGCTCGGTAGCTAAAGACAATAATCTTCCCTTCATTTCCTCTTTAACCATTATACCACAATACAATCTCCAAACAAAACAAAACGTGAGTGGTGATGAACTTGTTACTGAAGGGCAAATGTGTTAGATGAGTCATACAGATGATTATTCTTCCAACCCTTGTTTATACCACATTTTCATTGATGTTTATCAGTTTATTTAATTTGAATCCAAATAACAGGATTACTACAGCAGAATGAGATATAGGAGCAGAATTGGGCCATTCGGCCCATCGAGTCTACTCTATCATTCAACCATGGCTGACTTATTTTTCCCTCTGTGGGATGAAACCGAAGGTCTCAGACTAAACCCATGTGGTCACGGGGAGGACGTACAAGTTCCGTACAGACAGCAGCCGTAGTCGGGATCGAACCCGGGTCTCTGGCGCTGTGAGGCAGCAACTCTGCCGCTGCGCCATCGTGCCGATTGTGACAAGAACACAAGAAAATGGGAGTAGATATAGGCAACAAAAGTGCTGGAGGAACTCAGCGGGTGCAGCAGCGTCTAAGGAGCGAAGGAAATAGGCAACGTTTCGGGCCGAAACCCTGAAGGAAATAGGCAACGTTTCAGGCCGAAACCCTGAAGGAAATAGGCAACGTTTCAGGCCGAAACCCTGAAGGAAATAGGCAACGTTTCAGGCCGAAACCCTGAAGGAAATAGGCAACGTTTCAGGCCGAAACCCTGAAGGAAATAGGCAACGTTTCAGGCCGAAACCCTGAAGGAAATAGGCAACGTTTCAGGCCGAAACCCTGAAGGAAATAGGCAACGTTTCAGGCCGAAACCCTGAAGGAAATAGGCAACGTTTTCAGGCCGAAACCCTGAAGGAAATAGGCAACGTTTCAGGCCGAAACCCTTCCGGGTTTCGGCCCGAAACGTTGCCTATTTCCTTTGCTCCATAGATGCTGCTGCACCCACTGAGTTGCTCCAGCACTTTTGTCCACCGTCTCTCTCATATTATGTTGTTGAGAGGTCTACCTCGCACCACCCGGCGTGGCTTTAATGGCCGCGGGACAATCGCCATCACCAGCCGGGGGCTTTGACTTTGACTCTGACATCGGGGGGGGGGGGGAGTGCAGGGGAGAGGTAAGTTATTAGGCCTTCCATCACAGCTATGTGATGGATGTTTATGTTAATTATGTTGTGTCTTGGGTCTATTTGTTTGTAATGTATGGCTGCAGAAACGGCATTTCGTTTGGACCTCAAGGGGTCCAAATGACAATTAAATTGTATCTTGTATCTTGTATCTTGTATCTTGTATCTACGGAGAGAATGTACACTACTACACACCTAGACAGGTGTGTAGTAGTGTAATAGGTCAATGGTAGTGTAACATGTACACAGTCGTGTAACAAGTCTGTAGTTGTGTAACGGGTCTGCTGTAGTGTGACAATTCCACGGTAGTGTGACGGGTCAGCAATAGTGTAAAGGGCCGGTCCCACGAGCATGCGCCTGCATGCGGCGAGCGCGACCAAACCAGAAGCGGGGGCCGCGCGGAGGTCGAGTGAGTGACGTGAAGTTCGAGCGAAGTTCGCGCGTGACGTACGGCGTTGAGACGGCTGTGGGCCGGCAGGCCGTTGCCGCGCGGAATTTTTGAACACGGTCAGTTTTTCGGAGCCCCGCGCGATGTCGGGACCACAACTCCGCACAACTCGGGCCATCGAAGTGGGACCGTCCCCGCGAGGCCGTACGGCTCAAGCGACCACGTTCGGTCGCGCTTGCCGCATGGAGTCGCATGCTGGTGTGACAGGCCCTTAACAGGTCAGTTGTAGTGTACCAGGTCCACGGTAGTGTGACAGATCCACAGTAGTGTAACAGATCCGCTATAGTGTGACGGGTCAGCAGTTAGTGTAACAGCCCCATGTAGTGCAACAAACCCACGGTCGTGCCTGTATCCTGGACACCCCCCTATGTCTGAAACCACTGGAGTGTGAAGAGGGATGGCTGTTTTCTGCAAGGTACTGCACACTTGGCTGCACGGGCAGATTGAAACCAGCTGGCAACGGGCCAAGGACATCCAGCGTAATAAATAATGTATATGTCTGGAAGGAGTGGTTAAACCAGGATTTCCTAATGCTGCTCCGCCCAAATCATTTAACCAGCGACTAGCAGCGCCACAGACTGAACTGACGGAAGTGGGGAAATAGATTGCAACAGAGCCTCGCACGACATGGCCCCTTCAGCGGTTAAAGGAGTGCTGGAACTCTGATTAATGGATCTCGCTCAGGTCCCTTCATTATATGTATTCAATCTCTGACTGCACAGTCATTACTGCAACTCCCTCTACACTGGCATCAGCCAATCTTCCCTGTCCCGCCTGCAACTGGTCCAAAACGCCGCAGCGAGACTCCTGACGGGCACCCGAAAAAGGGACCACATCACCCCGATCTTGGCCTCTCTCCACTGGCTCCCTGTGCGGTTCCGTATAAACTTCAAGATCCTCCTCCATGTCTACAAAGCCCTCAATGGGCTTGCCCCCTCCTACATTAAAAGTCTTCTCACCCACCACTCCACCTCCAGGTCCCTCAGATCAGCCGACTTGGGGTTGCTGAACAGAGGTCCACAACACAACACAACCCCACAGTGGCACCAAAGTTAGGGAAGGTACCATAGTCCAGCCGGCCTCCCCGCCGATCTTCCCAGCTGTTCACCCGTGGTCGGGGCCTCGGATTCAGATTCAACTTTAATTGTCATTGTCAGTTTACAGTACAGAGACAACAAAATGCAGTTAGCATCTCCCTGGAAGAGCGACATAGAATATGATTTCAATAAATATATCTATTTACATGTATACAGACATAGTGTTTTTCCTGTGGGAGGAGTGTCGGGGGAGGGGTGGGTGATTGGCAGTCACCGAGGTACAGTGTTGAGTAGAGTGACAGCCGCAGAGAAGAGCTGTGCGTCCTGGAATCTGCTGTCCGGCAACGGAGGTAGAGCCTGCTAGCGCCTCTCCTGATGGTAAGGAGGGTCAACAGTCCATTGTTGGGGTGAGAGAAAGTCCTTGGCGTATGCTGATCGCCCCTCCGCAGACAACGCTTGGCTTTGCACCAGACTC